>NW_020954556.1:41697011-41734562 GCF_900497805.2 Vombatus ursinus | reverse complement strand
TTCTTTCTTTCTTTCTTTCTTTCTTTCTTTCTTTCTTTCTTTCTTTCTTTCTTTCTTTCTTTCTTTCTTTCTTTCTTTCTTTCTTCTTTCTTTATTTCCCTCTTTCCTTCTTTCTTTCCTTCTTCTTCTTCTTTTAATGAGAGTTCTTCTCTAGGCTGAATATCCTGATTTCCTTCAACATGCTTTCATATGACATGAACTTAAAGTAGTTCACCAGGCTGATTGCTATCATATAAATATCCAGATTATCAACGTCCTTCTGAAATTATGGTACCCAGAACTGATCACAATACTATAGTAGTGATCTGACCATTACAGAAAACAGTGATCCTATCACCTCCTTCTCATCCCAGAAAGCTATGCCTCTTAATGCATTCTGAGATTAGCATTTTTTTTATACATCATACTGATGACTGATACTGAGCCTACAGTCTACTAAATACTAAAAAAAAAATGAGACAGAGAGAGAGACAGACAGACAGAGACAAAGAGATATAGAGACAGAGAGATAGAAACAGAGACAAAAAAGAGACAGAGATAGAGACATTTTTTTTTCAAACTGTTCCTTTGCCATACTGCTCTGACTTTGTCCTTATGAAGTTTATTTTGCTCTTTCTAGAGGAAGGACACTGGTCTACCAAATCATACTTTCCAGGATTTCCCTCTTGCAAAGTTGTACTAATTCCTGATAGTGTCTGAAATCAAAAATTAAAGCTACTTGGAAACAGTCCCAAATTCCTTCCCATATGAAACCTCCTAACTCCAAGACACAGAGGTACATAAAGAGATTGACTCCCATTACAATTCTGGGTACCTTTTATGTACCCATGGAATTATGCTAATCATTTTCAAAAGGAATTCCAATAAGAACTTGTAATGATTTCTATGTGAAAGGGTGTGAGGCAAGGTGCTGGGCTACACAAAGCCAAACCTCAAAATAATCCTGTCCTAAAGGAACTTGTATTCTGCTTTGCTGGAAGTGTGTGTGATTGGGCTAGGGGGTTGGGTGGGGGAGGTTGAGGAGGATAAAAAATATCAACTAATAAGTTTTTCCCTCCTAGTTTGAGAAAGGAAAAAGCTCTAATGGGTGAGGATCTAAACAAAGTCTTGTCTAGGAGCTGTGATTTGAATGAAAGCTAGAGATTTAAGAGGTGAGGAAATAATGTTTATATTCATAAATGAGAAACTATATTGCTCAAGATTTTCCCAAAACAGTACTTAGACAATCTGAGCCACATTTTTTTTTCACCTTTAAAAGAGGTCTAATCAACATTTCTGAAAGGATGCTGAGTGCAGTGAGTGATAACTGACAGAAAATATATCAATAGCATCAGCTTCCTGGCAAATCTTAGCAACAGAGTTGGGATAGGAGGATTCCAATTACTTTGATTGCAAACCTGTTCCTCTTATTTATTTGCTTGTTTACATTTACTTAACTGCTTGGTTGAATTTCTTCCTTATCTGTTGGATTTGACTTAGAATTTTGTTTGAACATAGGGGAACTGAAAGGCAAGGATGTTTGAGCTTGTTTGACCACATAGCTCAGGACCCAGGATCTGAGGCAGCTTCAGTCTTAGTCCTGAGGACAGTCACTACCTCTGAAAATGTGTTCTAGGAAATACTGAAGCTGGTGGAATATAGTAGTGGACAGGAGTTTTGATTCTTCTCTTTAGAACCAACCTAGAGAGAGATATCTTTGAGAAGAGGCTATTGACCAATGCATCTAGATGGATTTAGTCATAGTGCGTGAGCTGAATTGGCTGAACTTTGAGGACCCTCCTTACTCTGCATAAATCCTATAATCCTAAAAATAATACTGGTTACTAATTTATGCAAATGAAACATGCAATTTCAAGGCCACCTCTATACAAGTCAGCTAAGTGGCTAGTATGAAATAGCTGGGAGTCCTAATGAATAGAATTCTGGACCTGGAGTCAAGAAGACCCAAATTCAAATTAATCTTCAGATACCTACTAGCTGTGTGACCCATGTAGGTCACAAATCCTTGTTTACCCCAATTTCCTCATTTGTATTATGGAGATAATTATACTGCCTATCTCCTAGGGTTGTTGTAAAGATCAAATGAAATAATATTTGTAAAGCACTTTACAAATCTTGAAATACTTTATAAATGCAGTTATTATTGTTGTTATTATTATAATAATAACAATTGACATTTATATAGTGCTTACTATTATGTGCCAGATACTATTCTAAGCACTTGATAATTGTTATCTCACTTGATCCTCATAACAACCTTGGGAGGTAGGTGCTATTATTATATCCATTTTACAGTTGAGGAAACTGAAACAAACAGAGGTTAAGTGAATTGCTTGGGGTCATACAGCCAATAAATCTCTGATGCCAGATTTGAACTCATTTCTTCCTAACCCCAGGCCCAGTACCCTATCCACTGTGCTACCTAGTCATTCATGCTATAAGACTAGGCAACCTTGTTTAATATAGCAAGTGTTTCTACTGGTAAATGGGATTTACCCTCTGAACCACATTCACTACTTTTTCAGAATGAAAAATATTGGCACTAACAACTTATAAAGGAAAGAATGCTGACCTTTGAGTTAGGAGATCAAGGTTCTACTTTTGGTTCTGTCCTCAACTAGACATCTCTTAACACCATTCAGGTTCTCCACTTGCAAAAAAATAGAATAAGATGCTCTCTGATATCCTATCACTCAATTTCCATCATTTCATACACTAACTCTAACTAATTTTTTCTGTGGTCAGGCTGATGAAGTAACATCCTGTGAAGAGATAGGATTAGATTATTCTCTTCCTCCAAATCGAACAATTATGATTTTTTTTTCCTGAGTACAAGGCATTTGCTATAGCCTGTGAATCTTAGAGGCAATAGGCATGACCACTGGAGGATTGAGAGTAAATCCACTTAGATGGTTGGTTGATGTATAGTTCTCCTCAAAGCTATCTAGATTTTTCTGAGCCTCCTTATTTCAATTTTTAACAGATGTGGTAAGATTGTTTGTTTGTGTATCTGTGTTTCTGTATTGACTTTATGATCACCATTTTCTTAAGACATCTAGCTGGATATCTTAACAAGCTGGAGCTTGCAGAATTTAGCTGCAATTAAATTTTAGCTACAGTGATTAACTGGTTAGTGATAATAGAATTTCTGACACACATTTATTACCTTGATTGACTTAAGAAGAGCGTGCCAAGCAACTAGGTATCATTCTAGTATTAATGTTTAGCCTACAAATTCCAGTTTGATTCCCTACTGTTTACTGGTTA
Organism: Vombatus ursinus; assembly: GCF_900497805.2. NCBI lineage: Eukaryota > Metazoa > Chordata > Mammalia > Diprotodontia > Vombatidae > Vombatus > Vombatus ursinus. The sequence goes on along the minus strand of NW_020954556.1, from coordinate 41,731,295 downwards.
GTTTATAAGTTTACCTGACACAGATCTTCCCCTTGTGCCATCTGTTCTTTGATGTGTAAATATTTACTTTCCCCTCTGGCCCTCTGTAAAATTCCATGGTAACTATCCTGTTGATGTAAATAAAACCTATATAGAGTTTCTAAAAACAACTGCTTAGGGCCAAAATTTGTATGTGTATGTGTGTGTGTGTGTGTGTGTGTGTGTGTGTGTGTGTGTATGTGTGTGTATCATGGGTCTATGTTCTGTATATAATAAATCAGTTATTAAAATGTCTCTGAATATTGATAAGTATGATTGGCAGCATTACCTATTAACTAATCCAACAATATTTATGTCACAGCCCTAATGGAAGAAATCTCATTCCCTTAAGCCAAAGTAAATTTAATGTTTAAACACATTATTTGTGGCTCTGTCTTTGATAACAATCACTCTTCTTTTAAAAATTAAATGACATTTTTTACTCTTCATCTCCTGTCATCCCAGGCACCTGTGGCCTTCTCTTTAATATCCTGAGTAAAGCACTTCTCAACTAGCAAATAGATATCAATTTCTAAACACGATTAGTCTGATATATGCCACCTAACAAAAGGTAACAAGATCTGTCTATTATTTCCAAAATGTTTTTTCACCACCAGAGAAAAGATTTTCCCTTTAAAATCCCCTCACCTGTATGATAATTATTTTCCTTTAAAAGTAAATATACCGGGTATTTTTTGAGATTTCACATGTTCACAAACAAGAGTTCATTAACATGGCAAGAAATCTAAATTACTTATGGACCAAATGATATTTGAGCAAATATTCATAAAATATCTCTTCTACCTCATAAGTATCTTTCCTTAGCTCTACTTCTCTTTGTAAAGGGAGGGAATTGAGATTGTACCATTGGTTTTATTAGTATAGGGAACTCCCCAAAGAGGAAATTGTTTCTACAAATTTAGTACAGCAATGTCTCTGCAATCTAGAGCTTTAGAGCATTATGACCTTGGGCAGTAGGAGGATATGTGACATAGTTAATATATTTCAGAGATAGGACTTAATTTTAGGTCTTTCTGGATCTGAGGCCAGTTCTCTATCTCCTTTGATAGTGGTGTCAAAATCAAATAGAAATTAGGCCACCAAACCATTTATAAAGATCCCAATTGGCCACATATTGACTTAGGAAACAATATATTAACATTATCTATATTTTATTGTATTTCATTTATTTTGTTAAATATTTCCAAATTGCATTTTAATCTGGTTCTGGCTACACCTCAGAGTATTGTTGGCTTCATGCAGCATGTGGCCATGGGTCTCATATTTGATACTTTTTCCCTTTGTTTTGGTTCCCTTTGTTTCCCTTTGTAGAAATCTTAATAAAATGATATCATTCTTGGTTGAAGAAATAAAATTATTTTCATAGGGTGTTAGGCAATTTAGGGAATGAGAAGGGCTTAGCAAACTGACAAATTTCTGTGGTTCATTTAAAAAATTAAAATAAAATTTGAAAATAAAGTGTTGTTAATTACTTAAAAAAAGAACAGCACTGGGATTTTCCAAAAAGAAAATTTTGCCTTTTCTTATAAACCCTTATTTATGAGAAATCAGTTTTCTGAATCCCCAACAGAGAACATGCCAGTTGTTAGTTGCTACAGGTATTTATTAAAGCTTTAGGCATGAGGAAGTTTTTATTATTCTGCATCTTTGATTGTGCACATGTGACAGTTTCACAAGGTTCTGAGAGAAAAGAAAAAAAAATGAGTCTGATAAAATATTCTGTAATGTTTACTACCTACCAAAATGTTTGACTTAAGCTTTGAACAAATCATCCCAGTCATCCTTCCTACTCCCAAGATAAGACAGGGACATTGCTTTATCAGTTTCTTTTTTCTAATCTTAGTTTCTAATTACTGATAAAATATGCATGCAAGCCTCATAAGTAAAAATCATGAATCTCATGAAGCTAGAGGGACCTTTAATGTTCATCTAATCCACCCTCCTACCTAACATATTAGAATGTAAGCTCCTTTTAAATGGGTAGTGTTTCATTCTCTGTGCTTGTATTCCCAGAGCCCAGTACAGCACCTGGCACATAGTAGGTTCTTAATAATTTTTTTTTTATTAATTGACTAAGAATGCCCCTCTCTGTCATCTTGGAAAAGTGATCATTTAGGTTGCACTTGAAGATGTCAAAAACCAGGGGATTACTTCACTATTCTTCCAGTTTTCCTAACTCTCCTAACTTTCCTAGTGCTTTCTTGCTCTTACCCAGCAGCCTTCTCACCCTGGGAAAGCCCACTGTTTCAAAATCCTTTCTTCTAATTGGTAAGTTCCTCTCAGAAACATCATTTTGAGTAAGTGTCCACGCCAGCTATGCTCACTCCTTCAGGCCTCTCCCAGTTCTACTGCTGTATCTCCACATGTTTCCATTATTCTATTATATTGATATCTCCCCCTTTACCTAATCTTCAGCCTCCTTTTGTGTGTTGTCTTCCTATATTAGAATGGAAGTTCCATGATGGTAGCAACTGTTTTTCTTTTTTATTGTATTTGTATTTTCCATGCTTAGGATGATAGCTAACACATAGTAAATACTTAAATGCTTGTTGAATTGACTCCATCAGTCTATTTTCTTTCAGGATAGCTCTAACCGCTGGGAAGTTTTATTTGACTTGAAGCTAACAAAAATCTACTTCTCTGTAACTTTTGACATATTTCTCCTAGTTCCAATGTACAGAGAATAATGAGACTAGTCTCTCTTCCACAAATAGGATAACATGTAGAGACCTGTATATCAGAACACTGAGTTAAGAGAAAAATTGTATTGACAATCATATATTCTATTGGGAAGTACTGTGTGTTAATAGGAAAAATGTCATATGACATTTGAGTCATATGACATTTGAATCATATAACCTGGCTTCAAAACCATATGTGATTCTATGCAATACACTTAACCTAGCAGTTAGGGATATCCTGAAGGAATCAACCTAAAAAGTATTTAAGTGTCTAAGCCAACTATGCTCACTCCTTCATGCCTTTCCCCATTCTATTCCTGAATTTCCAGATTTTCCCATTATTCCCTTGCACCGATACCTCCCCCCTTTCTGGACAGGTACTATATCTCAGTAGGAAAAATGTCCTTTGAAATCATATGACCTGGGTCCTAAGTCCTATGTGACTCTGAGTAATTCACTTAACCTTATCAGAACTCAGCTTTATGGACTATACAGTGGAGATAATACTTGCATTCACAGATCTGTCGGGAAGATGAAAAAGTAATAAATTATAAAATGTTGTATATGTGCACACACTCACAAACAAATGTAAAAATATACTGTTCTTAGTGGAGTGTCTGACATATAGTAGGCACTTAATAAATTGATTAGAACTGTGATTTCATTAGAATACTACTACTAGTACTACTACTACTCCTAGCTAATGTTTTTTGGCATTTTAAGTTTTACAAAGAAGTATATCATTTGATGTTCATAACAACCATGGAAAGTCAGTGTTGTTATTATTATCCTCATTTTACAGATGGGGAAACTGAGACTGAGTCAAATGAAATAAGTTGTTCAGGGCCACAAAGCAAGTAAGTAACTGAGGCTGGATTAAATTTGAGGTCTTCCTAACCCTAACTGTAGTGCTCTATCCACTGTACCACCTAACCCATAACTCTTGATGAGGAAAGTACATCTATCAATGCAGATCTGCAACTTTTAGACTTACAGAAAGATCTAGGACAATGAGAGGTCACGAGACTTTCCCAGAGTCACATAATCCCTAAGCAACATACTTTCTTGGATAGCTCTCTACACACTGTCATGTTGTCTCTAATGATTACACAACCACTTGTATTATTATAATGTGGAATCTTTTCATTTATGTCTTGGACTAGAAGTCCACTGAAATCCCTCTCCAATTCTCAAATTCTGTCATAAGAATAGAAGTTATTCCAAGTGTATCCTCATTCAAATTTTAACACTTTTTTTTACTACATAAACTCTCTCTCTGTCTTTCTCTCTCTCTCCTCTTCCTCCTCCTCCTCCTCTTCCTCCTCCTCCCCTCTCCTCTTCCTTCCTCTTGTCTTCTTTCCTTTTCTCCTTTTTCTGTTATATCCATTTGCTTATCTCTAAGTGCCAGATTTGTATTCTGATGACCCAAGTTCAAATCTTGACTCAGTCTGTCCAAAAGTAGATTGGTGGGGCAGCTAGGTGGTGCAGTGGATACAGCACTGGCCCTGGAGTCAGGAGGACCTGAGTTCACATCTGGCCTCAGACATATAACACTTACTAGCTGTTGTGTGACTCTGAGCAAGTCACTTAACCTCCAACTGCCTTGCAAAAAAAAAAAAAAAAGGAAAAAAAAAGTAGATTGGACTGCCTAAAGAGACGGTGGATTTTTTTCTCCTTAGAGGAATTCAAGCAATGTTAGACCAGATGATCTCTTAAGTCCTTTTTATTTCAAAAAATAATCCCTTATTCCTTTCTCAATTAAATCATAGTGTTTAGTAGAGAAATATAAATTTACACTAAATCATCTTGTTCTTTCCTCTCACATAATGTGACAAAATCTCTCCTAATGTAAACATGAATAAATAAAAGTAAGAGATTCAGGTAAAAATTTCATTGGTACCATTTATATCATGGTAAAGTAATAAATATTTTTCTTTTTGTGCCTCAGCAATCAGTTCAGTGGAAAAGACAAGATGACCCTATTCCTTGAAAAGAACTAGCTGATTACAAGGAAAACAAATTCAACATTTAACAAGTTGCCAAGATATAAAAAAAAGGAGAGTCATTAATTAGGTTACTATTGAAACTGTCTCCTTTTTTCATCTTTCATCACCAAACTAAGAATTTCAATTAGAATTCTGTTTCTCACCATACTTAGCTTTCTAAATCCCTATTGTGCTTCAGAAACTCATTCCAATTAACTTAGGTCAAGAGGTGATGTTGCACATTACTCTGACATAGCCAGATATTGGATTGCCTAAAACAATTCCATTTCCTTGATAAATATGCAAGGTGATAGAATAGCCTAGAGGAAAGGAATACACTGATTAATAACTAGTTTTCACCACATCTTTCCAACATGCATTGTGGAATGAAAAGACATGACTTAGGAACAAATTATATAGAATGTTAGCCCAAGAAATCAGTGGCTAACATAAAGAACAATAAGTAAATACATAAGCTCTGTTAATATTCTTAAGCTCCCGCAGAGTGTCTGTGCTATTAAATGTACTGATCTGCTTGGCTTTGAATCTTTGCAAAGCCTCCGACATTCATCATTTTCTAAATATCTTTAGCTTCCTACCAATGAAGTTGCAGTAGCCACACCAGTCTTTTGTTGATTCTTCAAACAATAATTATCCTTACATGTCCTTAGTTCTCTTTATGTGGAAAAAAGAAATTCTCCATGGCCCTTTGAAGCACACTTTGTGTCTCCACTGGTTGACACATGATTTTGATTCTTTGGAGAATGTGGACTTTTGTGATATCTAAACAAAATAGTTCTGAATAGTTGGAGGCTGCCTAGTCTATGGGTTTGGATTTTGATAGGAGACTTTTGGAAAAATTATTCCTTAAGTCAAAAGATGGAACTTTAGACATATTTGCACATTTTGGGGGGGTGACTTTGGGACTATAGTGAGGTTTTATGTCACCCATATTGCACACTGCCCACTCCAACTCTGTAAGCCTAGATCTTTATGTGGGCACCATCCCATATTAGTGAACCATGGAACCTTTCTTCCCTATAGAATTCATTTATAGTGTGTAGTAGAAATTCTTTCTAAATTTCCCATAGGAAATTTCCACATCAATGATTTTCATATTTCCCCCTAATGTTAAATTCTTTTTCATTGTACCAAAAACTTGAATATCATGAAATAATTGGGAACATCAGAAAGAAAATTGAGTGGGTTTTAGGAAGTGTGCAATTTGAAAACAAGGAACATTGAATCTAATGCTGAAAAGAGTAGTTTTTGAAGGAAATTCTTTGAAAGTGTGATCAGTTTACACCCAGTCTCTATTTTGTTACTACTGCTCTTCATCTGATTTCTTTTTGAGCCTCAGCAATTAATTCAGTGGAAAAGACAAGATCACCCGGTTCCTTGAAAAGGTTCTCTCGGAGTTTATCAAATTGCCTCTTGATTTGCAAAACCAATGGTCTTAAGTTAATCTTTATTCTCCATCAATAAGCATGCATAGAGTATGGACCAGCTGTCATTCATTACCTATTTGGAGCATTCCACATTTGATTGGACAACCCTTGAAACACCTTCATCCATTACTTTTCCTGAAAAGGAATAGTCTAGTTGACAAGTTTTCAATCAACATTTATTAAGTGCCTATTACATTACAGGAACTTTTTATTTACTAGTTCTACTGATTCATGATGCTTCCCAGAGTTCTGAATTGTATCCTCCAGTTATCTATCTGGATATTCTTTCGCTTCTAGTAGTTCAACCATCACCTATATACAGGTAATGTAGGAGAGAGAGGATGAATGTACCTGTGATTTCACTAGTATAGGGATCTTCTGGGTGAGGGTCTCCCTGTATTAATCCAGATCATGACTTTCTTTTCAAGTTATAACCTTAGAGACTTGCTTAGAGAAATAACAGGTGAAATGACTTGCCCGGAGTCAGTCACATAGCCAGTATGTGTCAAAGGCAGAACTTGAACCCTGATCCTCCTGGCTTCAAGAATGTCTGTCTACCATTCCTCACTACTTTTCCATACCATTTGGAATGAAATTGTCTCCACTCCAAGTGTTCGTATGGACTATTTGTGCGCAATCTGTTATAGAGCTTCTGAGCTCATATTGGTCCGATCAGCCACAGTCAAAGACATTGTACCTTGACCCCAACTCCTCTTTCATATGAAGAACAACACTTCTCCATACCTTTATCATGGCCTATTAGTTTGAGGTCCTTGAACTTTAGATAGATAGACAGACAGACAGACACACACACACAGACATACACAAATGCACACATGTATATGATAGAGAACTATATGTCAATATACTTAGTCTCATTTGTAACCCTATGCATTTTATTAGCAATAGTAACAATAATAATTACATTCATATAGCACTTTAACATTGAAAAATGCTTATAAATATTATAGCATTTTTATCACCACAAGGCTAGGAAGTAGGTATGATTATTGGCCCTATTTCACAGATGAAGAAAATGAGGCAGACAGAGGTTAAGTGACTTGCCTAAGGTCATGCAGTTAATAAGTATTTGAGGGTAGATTTGCACTGAGGTCTTCCTGGCTCCAGGTCCATTGTTCCATCCATTGTATAATCTAGCTACCTAAAAACCTTTATGCATTTTTGAGAATTCTTAAGGCTTCAAACTGCCAAAGGGGTCCTTTACAAATTTTATTTTTAATTAAGAACCCCTATATTACATACATGATTTCCAAGGTCAGCCTTAACTTTCTGCAGTCTCGTATTTTGAACTGTATGACCTTTGGACATCCATGTTGGCCCTCAACATATAACAAAAGTTTGGAGTTATAGGATATCATGTGGATCACTAATAGGGATGTCTTTGCTTTGGCAAGCAATTCTTGTGATCTAAGTGTCTTTGTAAAGACATAGGAATCAAAAACAGTGTGTGTGTGTGTGTGTGTATGTATATATGCATGTAAATATGTGTATGTGTGTTTGTGTCGTTCTACTTTCAATTAGAGCCAAATAGGGTTGTTTTCCTAGTTCAGGAGAGGACAGAGTCCAGACAAATACAGCATGCTTTAGGGGCATGATCTCAATCTTCTTGATGAATTTGTCTAACTTCAGTTCTGTGTGTATATATGCATACATATGTGTATATATGTATACATATATTTATGTGTACATGTATACACATATATGTGTATCTGTATATACATAACAGATGTATGTGTGTGGCATATATACACACATATACACACAAACATGTATATCCATATGCATGCACACACACAACTCAATTGGAGCACCAGGATCCTCAGTGTGTGTCCCAGAGATTGATCTTTCCATACATTTATAGTATCCTAGCCCACCCTCCACTCAACATAACCTATGCAGTACCCTAAACATTATATAAATATTAAAATTTCTTATAATATTATATAATGTTACAATGTCCTAATAACATTAATCATCATAGAAAAATACCTCTAAATTACATTTAATCAGCTCCAAACATTCTCTACTTAAATGATATCACAATGACATCTTAAATTGAGTGGTTGGCTAGATTTATGGTTTTCTACTCCAAATCTGAACTTTATACTCTCTTGTAAATTTTCACTCATTTTTCCTGATCACCCATGCTCATGGAATCATGGACTCAAAGCTGGAAGAGACCTTGGAGATCATGTAATCCAAGCAAGTAGGGTTCAGGACTTGTGTCAGAAGTCTTGGGTTAAAATCCTGTCTCAAACACTAACTAACAGTATGACTATGAATACTTCTCTTAATATCAGAATGTCACCACATCTGTAAAATAGGAATAAAAATGCTTATATTATTAACTAGCCCATTGCATTGGTTGAATAAAACACTTTACAGACACATAGATTTGTTCCTATTATCAATATCACAAGAGGAAACTAAGGCCTAGAGGGCACTATAGCTCAAAGCTAGCATTTCTAATGCTAAGTCCGTTTAGGGTCATCTAAAGACAGACACGATATTAAAATTTAATGTTGGCCAGTGAACACACAGTCACCTGTTACCAGGATAGTCATTTCAATTTTCTAGATCTACTTCTAATTTACAATATAATCACAGCAAATTTATTTAAAATGTTTAGGCATCATAGTTTAGATTTACATAGATGACATAGAAGTGCAAGCAGCCTGAAACAGTCAGACTTTCACGTTAACTCTATTATAATGTAACTGAGAAATGTTTAACCAAAAAAAAAAAAAGTAGAATATGACATAGATATTGTTAATTCATGGTTTTCTACATCAATGTGTGGCATGAAGGAATCTGTTTCCTTTTGAGTTTAACAGCACTGGCTAGAACTATGTAGATTCCCTGCTCAAAACAAACAAACAAACCCCCTAGGATTTCTGTGGTACAAAAAATAATGCCTATAAAATTGTTAAGAATCTAGGTTAATATTACAGTTTCTCTACTTAGCATTTACAAATGTGTCAGTAGTTACATAGTATCAAAAAGTTAGATGAAAACTGGAAAACATACATATGTGTATATACAAATATATATATAATAGAATTATTTTAGATATTTTATATAACAGATAATTTTAGATAGTAATAGAATTTATGTAAAAGAGATATTTCATATTATGTTATATCATGTATTTTATATTATGATACAGGTTCATATTATAATATAGTTTTATATTATTTTATTTGTTATATTATATTATATTATAAAAATATAATTTAGATACTAGATAAATATTTTAGAAAATAGTTTTGTTCACATATATATATGAATGATTAGCATTTTTCAAAAGGACAAAACATCTATTTTTTACTATTTGGGGTATTCATGGAGTCATTTGATATGCTGTAATTCTAGGTACATTCTTATGTTGACATATTAACAAAAAGATACAGCTTTTAAAAGAAAATAATAGAAAATTCCTTCATGTAATGTAGATTGACTTTAGCTGTTTTAATATAAAATCTGGCCTCAGATGCTTACTAGATGTGTGACCATAGGCAAGTCACTTAACCTTGTTTGCCTCAGTTTCTCATCGGTAAAATGAATCAGAGAGGGAATTCGCAAACACTCCAGTATCTTTGACAAGAAACCTCCAAACATGTTGGGGCAGAGGGGATAGAGTGGATCATGAAGAGTCATACATAATTGAAAAATGACTGAACCACAACAAGAACAATAACGTTATCATCTCTGTGGTAGCAAATTAGTTCTGTGTAGAAGGTCTTTTTACTTTAGGTAAAGTTTAAGTTTTGTTTTTTTTCCGCTTTTGTCAACAATCCTTCTCCAATACCTGCCTTCCCCTTCTTGGCACTGATTGTCTTCTAATAAAAAGTTGTAAAACTGACATCAGAGTGTAAAGTCAAGATTGTTGGGGAAGTAGAGAATGACAATGCCAAAGAACAGCACATACCTTTGGACAATTCTTTCTGCGTCTAAATTCTCATGTATAATTATGCCACACTAAAATTTTTGTCATATATGTAAACTTGACAAGAGGAATTTTGATATCCAAATGTAAACTGTTATTTATCAGGATATTTGTAGATTCAACAAATGGCAAAACATAGTTTTTTTAGTGCATCTAAAAGGAGTTATATTCAAAGCATGACCTATCTTTTGACATTCTACCTAAAATACAATATTCTATTTTTAGAGCATGCCTTCTCAATACTTTGCCAACAGAAATTAATTGGGTGGATTTCAATAATGCCACATTTTGCCTTGGCAACTAATTTTTAGGAAGACAAAGCTTGAAATTAAGAGTTGTTCATTCAACAGCTGCATAGTCTCACTGGGAACTAGAGTGTTAAAGTCTTTTTTTTTTTTCAGTAGGCAACTCCAATGTTAGAATTTATTTCTTTCCCTCAGCTACAAGGATTAAGTTGTATCCTTTACTGAGCATATAAATGTGACTAATTTTAGTCAATATTCTGTCTACTTGTTTGCTTTCTCTCCTGCATTATTTAGTTGTTTGTTTAACCATGATTAACTACAAAGTAATGAGAAAACTTGTCTAAAATATTAAACTACACAAAAATTCCTAAAATATTCAGAATGGACTGGGTGGTGAGAATAGGTGAAAGGTTACTAGGTACCTTCAAATAGTGGGATAGAATCAATAATTTCCACTATGAATGATGTATTCCACCATGGGATTCGTTCATTAGAAGGCAGTATATATCCTGCTAAAAATAATGACTTGTTCTATGGTAAAAGTAGAAAAAATTAATTATTAAATCTCTCTGCACACATGAAGGCTTCTATCCAAACACTAAATATTTCAAGTTTTTTCTTGACCTTTGTTACTCCTTCCACATATGCTGCCTTTCTCATACAAAATGCGACAGAGAATGGAAGTGTTGTCAATTAGGTAAAAAGGGTGTTTGTATCAACCTTTTCATGTGTGGAATTTAATGACATTTTAAGGTTAAAGTAAAAGTCAAACATTGATTTACAGTGTGCCTCCCCTTAATGCAACTAATGAATAGAGATCCTGATAAAAACCTTTTAATCCTGTTTAAACCTTCTGCTATCAAAAGACCTTAACGCACGCACACACACACACATATACACACACAATCAAACTATTTTTTTATTTTTTGTGATGATGATTTATGATGGAAGGAAAAACTCTAGATGAACTGGGGGAATTTCTATTCAGAAAATCTTTCAAAAATATGTGTGTATACACACACACACACACATACACACACACACTCTCTCTCCACACACACACACACACACATATGCATGTATACACATATATGTGTGTATCAATATGTACATAGAAATATATGTGTGTATTTGTTTGTGTTTTTGTGTGTGTCTCTGTGTCTGTATCCTTGTCCCAAGATCCACTGTTACGGACTTTCTCCTTATTAGTGTAGAAGAAGACCCTGCCCTGCTGGGTGAGGGGGGAGTTAGAGAGTGAGAGCTTCAGTTCTCAGCCAGTCTCTCCTTGGGGACTCTTCAAGTGGTATTCACCCTTTGGAACTCTCTAAGCAAGAGTCTTCTTTGAAGGTAGCATGGAGTCGGTTTCCAGCTTTGAGATGGAAGAATGTGACCTCACTTCAGGTTCCTGAAGGAAAAGGCTATGGGAAGACATGAGAGGAGTAGATAGTATTCATTAGATCCCTATTCCCAGCTTGCTACTCCAGAGATTTAGGGAGATTTCCATTGGGCTAGGACACTTTCTCTTCTTGAACTGAGTTATCACACTCCCAAAGGAAGATCTCCTTCACTCTGTATGATCTAATATATATATTCTCCTATATATACCTTTTTTGATTTCTGTTTTGCTATGATTTGGATAAATGTGTTTCTTTGCTATTCTCTTGGTGTTGATTGTGAACTAGTATTAGGTGGGAAATGAGTCCAGGCTTAGATATTGAGCTTGGGGTCCCTCTTTCCTACAGAATGACAGAGTAATCAAAAGTTAGATGGAAACCAATAATAACTACTAGATGAACAATCTTTAAGGGAGTGGATAGATATACTTCTAGCCCAGTGTTCCCTCTCTCTGAGGAGAGTAGTATAGTCAGTGTGTCCCAACCTACGATTTCCCCTCCTGAAAGCAATTAAAGTCTACCTTAGAGAAGGATAGAGGGAGAAGAGGCTAGAGATATCTATTTTGTCTCTCTTCAGACATTCATCTCCTTGTGACATGTGAGCCCTTGATTACACCTGTGGGTTCCTTCATTATACATACAAACACACACACACACACACACGTGTGTCCATAACTGTATATACACATTTTTGACACACAAATAAACATATGAAGAGGTTTATCTTTGCCCCTTTTCCCTTCGCCCCTTTTCGTCAAAAGGAGTTTGGCTTCTTTGTTTACAATTCCCAGAAAAACCTTAAAACCTTTAGACTCTCTCTTTGAAATCTTATTCAAATGTGCTTTCCTTCCTGGCCCCAAAAAGAACCTGGCTTCTGTTTGTCTCTCTTTACCTCCATTTGAAAGCAAACTTCCCCCATTTAAGCTCCCTTCATTATGTATTCTCATTGTTTATTACCTTCCAAATGGACCCAACCCTTCCTCTGGCCACTCTTAATCCTAGCTAGGCCCCACGAGATCCAGGACCCAGGAGTTCTGTTCATCCCAGCTCACTAGCCACTCCCATCCAGATGTCCTTAGACTCCTCCTCCCGTCACTCCAAACTGCTTGGCCACTCCTAGACACCTCCCCCAGTCTTTCTCTACTTAAGACTCATCTTTGCCCCATTCTGACACTGAGCTGTTCTCAAGCCTAGAGGCTGAAACCCTCATGCCTGCTCGTCCTCCCGGGTGTCAAGTAGCCTATCCACCCCAGCCCCCACTCAGATGTTGGGAATTTCTCATGCCCCTAGAGGCTGAGACCCCCAAGCCTGCTCCTTACAAGTGTCACCTGGCCTGACCACCTTAGCCCCCAGCCCCCATTCAGACACTAGGAACCTCTCATGCCCAGAGACTGAGATTCTCAAGCCCGCTTATGAGCGTCACCTGACCACCTTAGCACCCATTTAGATCACTAATGCTTGGATTCCTTGGGAGTCTGGCCTATATGCTTCATTTTTAATAAACTTTTTCTCTGGCTGGAAGATCTGGGTTGAATTCATTCAGGCAGATCCGCGCCGCGATCTGGGTTTTTTTCCCTGCTATCTTGGTTTTTTCCCGCGATCTTGGGTGCCTCTGTGCATCTAGGAGCATACCAAAATCCCTACCCTCTTCACATATAGATGTGTATACATCTCTATATGCATGTAGATGTGCACATACACATTCATCTATATATATGTATAAATATAGATGTATATATGTATGTAGCTTTGATTACGTTTTCATCATAGAATAGTAGATAGGTATTTTGAGGATGTTGTCAATACATTTCAAGATGCTACACATTTGAGATCTTGAAAAAAAATTCATGTTGTCTGTGAAGTATAAGAAAGGATAATTATTATTGCACTCAGTATTTATAACATCATATACTATCTAAAGAGTTAATGAAAAAAAGTGAGGAAAATGTGTATATACAGACAGGGAACTGAGAACTCATACAAAAAGAAAATTAGTAAGAAATAAGTTAGTGAAATATCACAGCTTAATATTTCACAATACTTTCTGTGCAAAGGGGAACCAGCAAGGCTCTTTGAACAAAATTTAGGCCATAAAAAGCCTGGCTCCATAACATTCCATTAGAAATCTAAAAATACTTTCCCAGGTAAGTTATATTGACTCATATTTCTTAGATCTATATGTAATAGTATCTTTCTCTAGAAAAAAAAAAGTATCTGCTCTGATTTTTCAACCAATTCAACATGCAAATTCTTAACTAATGTCCATAGAGGGAAACAGATTAATATGAGTTCTTTTCATGAATAACATGACTACTTATTTTTTTTGTTTTGTTTTTAATAAGAATATTGGCTCATGGGAGATGTACATAATAATAATAATAATAAAAGGTTTATCACAGCATTCCAAGGTTTATATTTGACTGACATTAACATTTCTAGTATCTATTATGAATAATTTCAGTGTCCTTTGGTAGAACTGACCCATTGCATAAACATTTAAGTACCTACTGTGTTCATACTCCAACCACAATTTTTGGTTAAATCAAATAATATCAAAAAGATATCCAGGAGAATTGATTAAATACTTGGAATAACTAGCTAATATGTTTGAAATATTGTGATATTTATTATAAGCTCATCTTCTTAATAGAATATAGCAATCTATTTGAGCAAAGCAAAGAGTAGGTTGACAATTAAAAATTTTACCTTCTAAAATCAAGGACAAAACTGAGATATTCCTCTTGATCCACCAACTAAGCTCTTTGCCTTCGTTTGTCCCATTTAGAGTATTCTTTATTGGGCAATGTCACTTGTGGGCAGTAGGTCTCCTCCCCCACAAAAACAGAAGTTCTCATCACTTTCTGTAGTCTCAGCAATTCCTACTAAAAAAAGGGTTTCTCCAAGGATCAAATGATTTAAGGAAATCATAAATGCTCAAGCAAAAAAAAAAATTATTATTAAAGGCTTATTCTGGTAGCATATCCAAAAGAATGTCTGGACCAAATTGTCCCAGAATGGAATCCCTTGGATTTGCAAATGACAATTTGTCTCAGTGCCATCTTCCAGAGCAGCACAGAACATGACATGATGTTCGCCATGCTATTACAAAAAGTTTTGTAAGTACTTAAGACAAGGGAAGACTCAGTCTTTCCCATGAGAATAACCCAGAGAGCAAAACATTTAAAATAAATATTAGTTTATAATTTAGTTCCTAATTGAATGCTGCTATCAGCACCTCTGTTGACAACATTTTAAAGCAATGGATCCTTTGGCTCTAATACAAAGTGAAATGAAGTTATTCTTTCAGGGTATTATGTTCTCAGTATTTGCTGGAGTTTTGCATTATCAGTACAATTTCTCAGCCTAATTTGCCCTGTAGTTTTAGCCATACATTCACTGCTTTCTAATTAACAACGCTTCCTGACCTGCCTTTTCTACTCTGTAGGTTCTTGTGAATTCTGTTTATCTATGAATATTTATTTCACCTGTGTGTCTGTGACATTTCCTCTAATCTCCACCAAGATGATGATTGATAAAAACCATTCCAGCCTCCTAGCATGCATCTTTAAGTACCATCTATTGTGACTGCCCAATAAAGGATGACTGATAATCTGCTGAGAGAGAGAGAGAGAGAGAGAGAGAGAGAGAGACAGAGAGAGAGAGAGAGAGAGAGAGAGAGAGACAGAGAGAGAGAGAGTGTGTGTGCTAAACCTATATTGTCTCCATTTCTTCTCCATAGCTTCCCACCCTGGGGCCAACTTAGAAAGAAGTAGGCAGTTCCTTAGTTGAAGTGATTCTAAGGATCTGCTCAAAAAAATATCTCAGGTGAAATCTTATTATTGAAGTAATTTCTTTGTCTTAAGATGCTGCTCTTTACAAATGCAAATACAGTCATTTACAACTTCCTGTGAATGAATCCAATCAGATCTCAGAGTAGGTGGTTGAAATTAACTGAGTTGAAGAAATGTGAATTTAGATTCAGCAGAGGAAGAAAAGAAAGTGTAATTTAGCGATATGAAGATTTTCCAGATAAGGGAAGTGGGAGGGTGCTTACAAACCACAAACTTCAACTACTTTACATTTTTAATGTAAAGCATCCCATCAGAAAGTACCTTGGGACTCCACTCCCCAAAATCTCAAACCTGAGGATAAAAAAAAAAAGCCAAAAGTCAGCAGTTAAAAAAGTGGAACTGGCTGAACATGTAGAAATTTAGCTAAAGGTGCTTGATTAGGTGGCACCTGCGTTTTTTTTTTTTTATTTCCCTAGCATCTAAAACCAGGAACAGGGCTCCAGGCAATTTATACCCCAAAGAAGGAAATCACCTCCCCCCCCCCCACTTTTACTGGTGAGAAGAGCTATGGTCTAGGCAAGAAAACTAAAACCTGACTCTAACTTCTGGCTGAGTTAAACATTAGCCAAAGAGAGAAAACACCTGTGGGGTACTCTGATTTTGTGAGTTACCCAAAGTGACCAAATATTTACTCTACATGAGGCTTTTGCTTTGAGTAGTGATGAGGATGAGATCCAGACCCCAAAAAGGAAAAACCACATAGCCAAATCTCTGGCGTTTACCTGAGGCTATAATCCCATCAATTGGCCTTCCCTTGTGGCTATGCCCAATCTCCCAATTCTGTCACCCTTAACCTGGCCTAGCCCTCCATTGTCTTATCTCCCTATGGCCCCCAGCCACTTCCCACCCTTAATCCTAGAGAGGCTCCATTCTCCCTTGGCCACGTGGTCCAGGTCCCTGGCATTCTATTAAACCTCACAGTAGTTGCAGACAACTTGGCCACTCTTAGATCTCTCCCACGGTCTTTCTGTCTATAAGGTCCACCTTATATCCATTAAGGTCCTCAGATTCTCATAACATATCCACTGCTCAGATTCTTAAAATCTAGCCAATAGCTCTTAAGAGTCTGGCCAATGTGACAGATGCTCTAATAAACCTTGTCTTTGACTGAAAGAAGGCTTGGGTCGAATTCTTTTGGGCAGGACCCTTGTGTTGTGATTTTGGGGTCCCAGAACCCCTAAACCTCTAGACCTCATCAGTAAGACACCACTATGAGTGGTTGCCTTCCTTCTGGCTTCCTCCTGAAGGTAGCTTGGAAGAATTGAACTTTTGGCTATTTCAGTACTCCTGTGGAAAAGGACTGGCTGTCTGGATTTGAAAGAAATTTGATGGAAAGATTTTTTACCCTATTTGACCACTTCCCTTCTTATCTTAGGTGTGTTCATAGCTATGGGAAGCTTATCTTTTGTGATTCCCTCTGTCTCTTGTTTGGTTAAGAATATATGCTCCATTTCTCTTCCTTTTTAAAAAAATAATATGATCTTTTATATTAAGGTCACCTAAAAATTTACAATATATTGTGGAGTATTGTTCATTCTTCATTCTTGAGGATCAATGACATCACAAGAGTGAAGTCTTGACTTGCATCTGAATTGAATTTGAATGAGGCAGAGCTGCTCAAACTCATCAACCTTGCTCTTTCCTCCAGAGTCTTCAGAGTCCAGTGGTAAGACAAAGGTCAAAATGACTAGTGATGTCCTTGGAATGTTGAATAAAATGCTATTTAATCCTAATTTCTACCAGACTGATTTCTAGTTCTTCCAGCTGTTTTTTATCAGAGTTTTTCCCTAGGTAACTCATGTTTACCACTTTATTAAACTCTGGATTATTGAGTTCTATTGCTTTTGAATTGCCCTTGTCTAGTCAGTTCCATTTATCTATTTCTTTAGTTATCACTATTCCTTAACCAATACCAAATGCTTTGCAACATAGTTTGGAGTCTGGAAGTGCTATTTCCCTTTCATCCTTAATTCTCATCATTTTCCTTGGCATTCTAGATCTTTCATTTTTCCAAATCAATTTTGTTATTTTATCAAGGTCTATAAATTATCGCCTTGGAAATTTGACTGATACAGTCTTAAAAGTGTCAGTTAATTTTAGTAGTATTGTCACTTTTATTATATTGGCATGGCCTAGCCATGAGCCTTGAATATTCGTCCAGCTATTTGAGTTCTTTATTTCTTTAAGGAACACTTTGTCATTGAATCTATGTGAGATTTGTGTACTTTGAGAGGTAGATCCCTAGCTGTTTTCTGCATTTTATGGATATTTGGAATGGGATTTTCTTTTCCTTTATTGTTTCTTGTGTTTTGTTACCATTACATAGAAATGTTATTGATTATTGAGGATTTATTTTATAGCTTACAACTTTGCTGAACTCATTTCCTGGGGTTTTCCAAGTAAACCATCATAGGATCAGCAAACAAAAAAGGATGGTTTTATCTCCTCTTTACTTATCTCTATTCTTTTAATTCCTTTCTTTTATCTTATTGCTATTTCCAGAATTATATGACATAATAATAAGGAGAATAGGCATCCTTGTTCACTCTCATAATTACTGGAAAAGGTATATATATCCCCATTGCCTATGATACTTGTACATTACAGTATTTTTAAAGGTCCCTTTATGCCTATATTTTGTAGGGTGTTTATTTTTTAAGCCTAAAAGAGTGCTGTACTTTGTCAGAATTTTTTTTTCTATATCTTTTGAAATGGTTACGTGATTTTGTATATTTGGGGTTTTAATATGATTATGTTGCTTTCCTAATGGTAAACTATCCTTGTATCCCTGGTGTAAATAATTTTTTTTAGATAAATCACTGCAATCTGCGTGATACAATTTGTTTAAAATTATTGAATCAATGCTCATTAATATTATTGGTTTATAGTTTTCTTTCTGTGTTTTATCTTTCTTTTGTTTAGATATTAGTACTACATTTGTCTCATAAAAGGATTCTAGTGGGGTGCTTCCTCAATTTTTAAGAATAATTTGTGAAGTATGGGTACTAACTGGTCTTAAAAAGTTTAAAAGACTTCTCTGAATCCATCAGGTCTAGGAGCTTTTTTTTTTTCCTTTTATAGTTCCTTTGCAGATAGATCTATTTCCTTTTCTGAGATCAGACTATTTAATGTCATTATCTGAACTTCTAATTGGGTATTTTATATTTTCAAAAGTATTACTATATGTCTTTTTTGTTGTCAGTTTTGTTAGCATATAACTGTGCGTTATATGGTCTGTTTTTTTTTATTTCTTCTGGTTTTGCTGTGATTTTACTTTGCTCATTTACTATTTTATTGAGTTGAGTTTCTGTTTTCTTTATGATCAGATCAGTTGAGTGTATTAATTTTATTAGTCTTTTCAAAGAACCACCTTTTAGTTTTATTTGTCATTTTTATGGGGTTTTTTGTTTCCAATTTATCTATTTCCCCTCTAATTATAAATATCTCCTTTTTTTGTGCTAAGTTCAGGATTTTTGGTCAGTTTTCTATTTTTTGGGGGGGGGGCAATTAGGGTTAAGTAACTTGCCCAGGGTCATATAACTAGTAAGTGTCTGAGTCCAGATTTGAACTCAGGTCCTCCTGACTCCAAGGCTGGAGCTCTATCTACTATGCCATCTATCTGCCCCTATTCACCCATCTTCTCTTTTTCTGTTTTGTTAATGTATGATTGTAAGGATATGGTTTTCCTTCTAAAGACTACTTAGCTGAATCCCAGAAATTTTGGCATGTTGTTTCATCATCATTATTTTTTTTTACATAGTTATTGTTTCTATGATTTGTTCTTTGACTCAATCATTACAATATTTCATTGTCAAGTCTCCATTTGGGCCTGTATCTTTATTGTGTATGTGTTGCCTTGTTATGTATAAAGGATGTCATATTTATTTCTACCTTTTTAGCATATGTTTACAATATCTGTTATGTCCTAGTACATGGTCAATTTTCGTAAAAGTTCCATGTGGCACAGATATGTGTGTGTGTGTGTGTGTGTGTGTGTATGCACATATAGACATATTCTTTTGCTCTTCCATTTAGAGAATGCTATAAGTCTTTCAACTCATTTTTATTTTGTGTATATCTGTTTTTAAATGTGTTTCTAGTAAGCAACAGATTGTAGGGTTTTCTTTTCTTATCCAATCTGTCACTTTTTAATTTTATTGGATTATTTAATCCATTCACAATTAAAGTTAGAAGAATTTGGCTTATATTTTCCACCATCTGTCACCAAAGTTTTTTTTGTTTGTTTGTTTTTGTTGTTATAATTTTTATTTCTTTTCTGCTGTAAACACAGTATTATGACCTCCCATTATATTACTTTGTTCCTTTAAGGTGACCTTGTTCTTACTGGCTCTCCTCTGTACCCCCATGATTCCCTCTCTTGATTTGTTACCCTTTTTCGCTTCAGAATTTTGTTTATTTTTTTCTTCTCTCCTGCTTTTACCTGGTTATATTTTTCCTTTTTCTTTCCTTTCAGCAAGTCACATAGATTTCCCTTTCTTCTCCTCTCTCTTTTAGTTAGTCTTATTCCTAACTTTTTTTAACTTCATTTTTGCATTCCTTTCAAAAAAAGATTTTTTCTTATTCTCTTCAGCATCTATTTTCTCTTTCTGTTTACTTTATACCCTCATCTTTAGATTTGTGACCACAATAATCATTTAATTTCTCCTTTTTCTCTGTATTCTTTATTCAATCAAGCTTCCATTCTAGGCTGTGCCTCCTAGATATTTTCTGCCACTGCCTTATAGAGCTTACATACCCCATGGATTGTCCTTTTTTTGTTGTGTCTCACTCTCAGAACAAAGGTCTTTATCTCTCTCTACCCTTGGGAGCATTCATCATCCCACCCCTAAAGTAAGGCCTTTTTTCCTTGCTCCTCTTTTTTTTAAAATTTCTTCTCTTCCTCCTCACTCTTTCCTCGTTAGGCTCTTCTCTTTCTGAGACCACAGAAACCACCTTTCCCTCATTTCTAGCCCTTGATTTCACACTGGTTCATTACTCCCTCTACTCTGTGTTCATGCTTCTCTCCCCCTACCCCTTCATGTACTTTCTCATGCTGTAATATTGTCCCACAAAAGAAGTATTCACCTTCATACTGGTTGTCAACCCCCACCCTAACCAGCCCCCTCCCCCTCCTCCACATCATCATCTGCCTCTTCACCATTACCTTTACCAGATTTCCAGATTCATCCCTGCTTTCTTGTGTACTTAGAAAGAAATTTCTTACTGTTGCTATTGCTATCTGGTTTTATTCACTCCTCTTGCCGTTCTGTCATTCGGAGTGTTCAAGGGGCACCCCCCCCAAAAAAAATCTCTCCAGTTCTGTTTTTCTCTCCAAAAATATGTTTCAAATTCTTTATTATTGAACATCCACCATTTATCCCATATGTTTAAGCTCACATTGGTAGGATAGGCAGCCCTAGACTGCATCCTGAGCTCCAGTGCTCTTCAAAGCACATTATTGCATTTCATTCTCCTTTTCAAGTGGATATAGAATAGTCTTGCATTATGCAAATATCTTTTTCTTTGTATTTGAACATCTCTTTCTTGAAGGTTGGCAGAATTTGTTGTTTCTGAGTTGAACTGTTAAATTTAATCACCTGGCCTTGCAGTTTCCAAGCTTGGGTTTTTTGTTTGTTTGTTTTGGGAGGAACCCATGAATTCTTTCAATCGGATTTTGTTTTCTATGTTCAGAAGTTCTGAGCAGTTGTCTTCAATTAGTTCCTTCATTGTGGTGTTAAGGTTTTTTTGTTCTGTCCTATTCTTCTGGGAGAATTATGATTTCCTTTTTCCATTGGTGAATTCCATCCTGGGAACTACAATTTATGGAAAGGTCGGTGCTGGAGGACTTTTATTCTCCTACTAGCTCTAATTTGCCACTATTGTCTCACTTGCCATCTCATCTTGGAACTTTCCTAATTCCTTGGTGTCCCAACAACCTGGAATATCCATTCACTTCTGCTATCTTCTTACCATAGAACATTCTTCAGCCACACTGCCCTCCTTTTCCCATTGGTCAGTTTCTCCCAAGGCCTCCATTTTGGGGAGTGGACCAGATCACCAACCTTTACTCCCCTCCTGGCTCTGCTTCCCATTTTGCTGATTTGGATACCATGTCATTGTGTAGATACCCCTCCTCCCTCCCCTTTCTAGCTCCTTTTATGTGTGGTCCTCCTCTATTAAAATGTAAGCTCCTTGAGGGTGTGAATATATATATTTTTTCTTTTTCTTGCATTTGTTTCACCAGAAGTTAGCACAGTGCTTGGCACATAGCTAACACTTCAGAAATGCTTAACGTCTTGCTTCATGTTTGTAACCTGCAAAATACCCTTCTGTTCAAAAGAGAGAGGAAAAAAAATAGACAACTTAACATAATGAAGTGGTAACCAGTATCTTGACTTCTTAGAACCACGACTTTTTTAAAGAATTGCTGAATCCCTAATATTGGAAAATGCATCTATTACTTTAATATCAGTTAGTTTACAATACCAGCCTTTCAAGACCTCCACAGTTTGGTAACAAATGAACTTTCCAGGGATATTTTCATACTATTCTTCTTAAGATGCTGGATTTCAATCAAACTGGCCCCTTCTCTTTCTCCTTTTCCCCCTGGCTGGAATCTTGGGATTCTGCCCCTAGGACACTGGCCTGATGAGATAAGATTTTTTCTCATCTTCAGTGGAGTTGGGCTACCATACCCCTTCTTACCTTGTCACTATCATGTTGCCACATGTGCATTCCATACCTTTAGTTCTCATTTATCTGTTGCCACCCCTCCCCCCAGTTAGAACATAAATTTCCTGGGGACAAGGGATGTCTAAATTGCTTAATTGTATTTGTGTCCCAACATTTAATCAGAGCACAAAGCTCTTAAAATATGTTCCTTCTCTCTGTCCTCTGCATTTTAAAGAGCATGTCCCTCATGCCAGGAATATACCTTTCTATATATCTTTTCCTGTTGAAAAATGCCTTATATTTTCAAGGCTTCACCAAGATTAGTTGCAATATGCTCAATAAAGCCTTCCCTAACCTGACCCCATCCTGTGCTGTGCATTGCATATCCCTCACACTTTCAGTTGAAAGTGATCTCAACCTTTTCCTAATGTCCTAAAATATTTCATCTAGACTTCCTTTTTGCACTCAGATTCTATATTGTATCACATACCTATTTGTTTACATGCCATAGTACACTATCAGGGTATTAGCTCCTTGAAAGCAGGGACTATACCATCTTTTTTGTTTGCCCAGCATGATTCCTTGTACATAGTAAGTGCTTAATAAATGTTTATTGAATTGAATACTACATTTGCTTTTTATCTAGTAACAGCCCTAAGATGAAGTTCTTCATTTTTCTTTCATACTTGGAATATTCTATGTGACACTGGGTATATTTAAATCTCATCTTATAAACAATTTTTAATAATTTAGTTTGCAGATGTCTGATGCTTTAGCTGTGTTTGTTCTCTCATATTTCTAAGTCAATTTTGCTTCCAGTTTAAATAACTTTTGTGCTTCAAAATTATTTGGTTTTGTTTCACTGAGTGTTAATGCTTTTATTTTCACATCATTAATCTTTTATTCTGATATACAGCCATATTGCTTGAAAGCATGAAAGAGTTTTTGAATTCTGTGTTGGCATTTTGGAAAGGCATAAAGGAAATTCAGCTGTGTAGGACAGGAGTTGTGTTTTTATGACTTCTTTTCCTCCCCCAAAGTAAGTAGCTCCCTAACTACAGATATTCTCCCCTCCCCTCATCCAACCAACTACTACCACTCTATCAGAGACTACTGTTTACATGAGTCAATTGTGGTAGAATAGACAAAATTTGGAGCATTTAGAAAATTTGAGCTCAGAAGTGAAGGGAAAAGAAGATACTGAGAAAAGGACAAATTAGGAATATTGACCCTGAGAGTATACTCACAGAGAGGGTCAGTTAGCCTGCCAATGGCTAACAAAAATCGTAGGTAAGCCTAAAATTGGCCCAATCTAACAGGTTCAACTAGTTTTTTTTTTATTTAAAATCAACAGACACTCAACAATGAAAAAAATCCAATTAAAAACTACATTAATAATTAATCAATAAAAAGCACACAGTCCAAGAATATAAAGGATACAAAATCCAACCCTCATTCTGTAGTCACCAGATCAAGAATTCAAGAAATTAAGTGATCTGAATGCAGGTTGATCTTAGAAAAAGAAATCTGATTGACAAACTGGTTGGATTACACAATTATTAAACATTTATTAAGTGCCTACAATGTGCCAAGGATTGTGATAAGCACTGGAGATAGAGGGAAAGGCAGGGAGCTAATAGTTTAAAGGAAGTGACAGCATGAAAATAACTATGTATAAACAAGCGATATACAGGATAAACTGGAAATAATCAACAGAGGGAAAGCACTAGCATTAAAGGCAGGTTGGGAAAAGGTTCTTATAGAAACTAAGATTTAACTGGAACTTGAAGGAAGCTAAGGAATTTCCATAAACTCCTACTGATCTGTATGCAATTTTCTAAGTCAGAGAGTTGAAGAGTAAGTGCTGACCTGAATTGGTAAAGAGTTTCTCATACCAATAAAAACCAGAGGTCTGGTTAAAAAACAAACAAAAAAATGACCTCTGACTATCTTTCCCTTATTCCACCCAAGGTACTCCATTGATACAGTTATCCCTTCCACGTCACAGGAGTTAGAGGCATGGTGCCCCAACAATTTGGAAAATCTGCATAAAATTTTTGGGCCCTCTCTTCATACCAGAGAATAAGTCTGATTTTTAAAAAATTTTTCTTTTATGGGGTGTTTATAGCACTTTACTATAAAATTTGGGTTGATATTATATAATTCAATACATATATTTTATGCATGTCTGAGTTTCTAAATTTTTTCTGTGTCATCTGCTGACCTTCACACATCATCTGGGGCTTCTGCAAAACTCCCCCCAAATTCCCATTTAATTTCTTACGCCAACCCACAATACATCAAAACTATGATGGGGAAAGTTATGATGTGGAAGGGATAATTATAGTTCAAAGTGTCAGGTTTTTAGAGTGCCACAAAAGTTGAAATAGCCCAAGGAGCCTGTTCCAAATCCTCCTACATCTCATATTTGGTAACAAAGTCTCCCCTTTTTTTTCCCCTTGTTGAACTTTCAGGCTTAAAACAATTTCAAACCAACCATAAACCTTGGCTGGAGTGCTTAATACAGTTTAAAAAAATCATAAAACTATATCAACAATTATTTAAAATGAGTAAAAGCTGTGTGGAGTGGCACACACTTATAATCCCTGCCATGGTGGCAGAGGGGAATGGCTACTGGGGAGGATAAGGCTGGTGGAACTGGAGCTTGGAGTTCTGAGTTGAAGAGGTCTAAGCTTTTGATCTGCACTATCTGTCATCAGTATGATGAGCCTTTAAAGGTGAGGGGCCATGAGACTTGAATACCACAGGAAATGAAGCATCTCAAAACTTCAAAGATCAGTAATGTAATTGGGGCCATGAGAAGCCAGCTACTACACTTCTAACCTGAGCAAGTTCGGGAAATACACTCTTAAAAGAAACAAATGAATAAATTTAAAATTAAAAATATTGGGCAAGTGATATTAAGGGCAGTTCATAGAAATCTGAGGAAAAAACAATTGTGTTGGCCACGCAAGCGGAATGAGGAACACAAGCTCCACCAAATTAATATTGTGTCCAGTACTGTCATTGGGCCATGCCATAGGTCTTGATCACCTGAAGTAAAACAGATGAGAGGGCATAGGCCTCTTGTGTGCAACCTATCCCAAGGCCCAAGTTGAAATCAGGTCTTAATACAACCATCCATTCAGTGGTCCCAGGCTCACCAGCAAAAACAAAACAAAACAAAACAAACAAACAAAAAAAAAAAACAAAAAAAAACTTCTCTGTTCATCTTAGGACTTAAAACCTATGTCAAATATACCAAAGGACTGATCTCTTTCTCTCTCTCTCTCCCAAATAAACTCCAAGTAACCAAGATAATTTTACCTCACACATTAAAAAGTAAAACCTTTCCCACCAATTCCAACCCCCTGTCCCCAATAATCTTGCTGGGAAGAAGCTACCTGAAAACCTGGGCAAGTCACAATCTCTCTTAGCCTTGGTTTTCTCAGCTTTAAAATTGGAATAATAAAAGCACCTTCCTCACAAATTTCTTGTGAGGATCAAATGAGATAACATATATAAAGTGCTTTTGTAGGCCTTAAAGTACTTTACATGAGCTATTATTGGTATTTATTATTATTATTAGGCAAAAATCTGAAGGCCTGGCTTGTCCTACACAGAAGATGAAACAAGAAAGGATCAGAGAAGTTATTTTGCTGTTGTTTAGTTATTATTTCAGTGGTGTCTGACTCTCTATGACCCCTTTTAGGGTTTTCTTGGCATAGATACTGTAGTGGTTTGCCATTTCCTTCTCTAGCTCATTTTATAGATGAAGAACTGAGGCAAACAGGTTTAAGTGACTTGTCCAGGGCCATAGAGCTAGTAATTGTCCAGGTTGGATTTGAACTTGGGTCTTCCTGACACTAGGCCCAGTGTTCTATCCACTGTGCCACCTAGCTGCCCCAGAGAATTCACCTGGTGCTATATCCAAAAATAGTCTCTCCTGGTTAGGCAAGTCCTCCAGAAGGACAGATTCAATAAACCCTGGGATTGTAGATCCCTCTCCCTTCCTAGAATACTACTGATTCATTGATGATAGCCTCTGAGGAGTAGGATACCTAACCCTGTTAAACAGGAGTATGATGAAAAAGCTTTTCTTTTAAGAGTCCATTCCAGTGGTCCATGAGACAGATAGCCCAGTAATTATGGTGATCAAAAGCCCAATCTCAGAATCACTTTGCATTAAAATAGCTATCCTGATGAGATAATAGAGGGTCATGGCAGGAGGGGGGGAGTGTTCTGTAAGCCACTTGATAGTGGCTGCCATGATAATAACATGACTTGTATTGTTATATCATATCCTGAATAGTGATTATTCATAGTGAAGGTAAACTGCTTATCCTCTGATGGTGGAAGAGTACCAATAAACTCAATATGATAATTAGAGGTGAGTTAATAACCACATGGGATAATACCATGCTGATCCTTCAAAGTTGATGTTCTTACTGGCATTAAGAGCCTCCTTAGTCAAAGGTGGCAGCATCATTTGTGGTAAAGAAGATTGAGTGGTCCTACATTAACCACTGTACCCATATCCTGACTGATGACTGCACAGTCTCCAATTTCTGCTCTTCTTGTGAAGGAATCAGCCTTGTTATTCAGTTTGAAAGTGGATATATGATGTCTCTTATGGGTAGTAACACACTTCACAAACAACTGGTTGCTGGGAAAAGCATTAGAAAAATTCTTTAATTGATCATGAACACAAAGTAAGGGCATTGAATGGTCCAATTCTCTTCTCTCTAGGACCCAGACTCTCTGTCAAATCCATAGTCATCTCTGAGGAATGATCATAAATAAAATTATCTTCTGTATCTCTCAAGCTCTATCATGGAGTGATACAGTTCTCAGCTTAACACATTGGGAAGACTTACTGGTTCCCTATCCCTTAGGACATCTCCCGGTTTATATGTTAGTAGCTACTTAAGTCACATTGTATATATCTTTCTAGTAACATGCAGAATCAAAGCAAAACAACATTCTTCAAGATAAAAGTCTTTATACTCAGGGCCACAGTAAACTAGAAGAGGTGATAAAATATTATATCTGGGAATAGAGGTCTCAGACTCTGGTAATCTCTGACCTTGCCAGAACTTGTTCATGAAAGATACGTAAGGGGCCAGGACAAGGACCGTCTTGGACATACCATTTCCATTTCACAGCAGAAGTCCTCCGAGCCCTACCCACCTTGTCTCAGTCAATTTTTAATGGGTAATTCTAGACAAAGGGTCATAATGTGACCCTTTTGGATCCTTAGTTTAGATAACAACCAAGGTCAAATAATATTAAAGCATTTTCCCCCAAAAACGTATATTGAGTATTGGCATCAGGAAGTTTATGAACTTAGAAGACCAATGACCACATGATTTATTCCTGCCTTTGTGCCTGCCAAAGTCTCAATAAACTAGGCTTTATGAAAAAAGACTTCCAGGAGCTTCTACAAGGTCCCAAGGGGAAGGACTGAAGAACAGACAGACTACTTTAGATTTTTAAAGGTCATAGCTTCATCTTGTCCCTACTCAAAAGAGGGATAGTCATGAATAATTCAACAAATAGGAGCCATTACAATGACCAGATGTAGAATATGAGTTCTTTCAAACTCAAATATTCCAATAAGCTTCTCAGTTTTCTTCTTGGTCTACAACTCATTATAAACTGAATTTTGAATCATCTGGATTCTCTTCCATATAGTGTATCACTAAACCTTAAATGAACAATCTGAACCCTGAATTTTCTCTAAGTTAATCACCTGATTCTTATCTGTTTTTAAATTTAATTTAAATTTATTTTTGTTACATTTTAAGTTACAAATTGTCTCCCTCCACATCCTGCACTAGAGAAGACCATCATTTCACAAACACACACACACACACACACAACCATACTGTGCATACTTCTATTTATCATTCTTTCTCTGGAGATGAACAGAATCTTCCTCCATAGATCCTTTGTAGTTGATTTGAATATTTAGAATGGTTAGAATAGCTTAATCATTCACAGTTATTCTTTGAACAATATTGCTGCTACTATATCCAATGTTCTCTTGGTTCTGCTCATTTTACTCTTCATTATTTCATGAAAGTCTTTCCATGTTTTTTTCTAAAATCAACTTGCTTATCATTCTTTACAATAGTGGTATTCCATCACAATCATATAAGACAAGTTGTTTAGCCATTCCCCAACTGAGGAGCATCCCCTCAAATTCTAGGTCTTTGCCACAACAAAGAGAGCTGTTATAAATATTTTAGACGATACAGTTTGTTTTGTTTTTGTTTTTTGTATTTTGCTTTTTTTCCTGTTTACTTTGGGAAGCAAACCTATTAGTGGTATTTCTGGGTCAAAAGGTAAAAATAGTTTTATAACTCTTTGGGTATAAATATAGATGGTTCTCCAAAATGATTGGCTCTGTCAACAACAGTGTATTAGTGTCCCAATTTTTTCACATCCCCTCTAACATTTGTCATTTTCCCTTTCTATCACTTTAGCCAATCTGATAGGTATGACATGATCTCAAAATTGCTTTAATTTGCATTTTTTCTCATCAATAATAATTTAGACCATATTTCATATGACTATTTATAGCTTAAACTTTTTTCATCTGAAAACTGCCTGTTCATATCTTTTGACCATTTATCAATTGGGGAATGACTTATATTTTATAAATTTGACAAAGTTCTCTATATATTTGACATATGAAACCTTTATCCAAGAAACTATGAACCACTATAAGATTAAAGGCTCCTGACACCATGGCCTCATTCATCCCAGTCAAATAGACCTTGTATTACAGTCCAATAAGCATTACATTGTCAATAAAATGATAGCCATTAATCCCCACAAGAAGTCCGGACTCTTTCAGGTCTGTGTACCAAATCTGACAATAAAGAGTTCCTATAAATCTAGGAGACAGATGAAAGTATACTGAATTCTCATTGATATTGATAATTCCATACTAGTCATCTGGGCCTTGGGCTATCCAGTCAGGATCAGATTAGAAATGGATTCAGTAATCAGCATAAAAACATTATTCAATTCCTGATCGTCAATTATTAACATCAAGGTCCATTCTGCTTTTTCACTGACCACACAAGGATATCCTACAAACACGCACACATGCATGCATACGGAGAGACAGACAGAGAGAGATAGACAGAGAGAGAGACAGACAGACAGAGAGACAGACAGAGAGAGACAGAGAGAGAGAGAGACAGAGAGAGACAGAGAGAGACAGAGAAAGAGAGAAAGACAGACAGGAGTGAAGAGGGAGAAGGGGAGGGGGACTTTCCAAGACTCAGTAACTCTACCAAATGGCCTCCTACTACCACCACTACACATACTCCCACAGTTAAGAATACAAGATCTGGGGACCTTTGGCTCTCCCTCTAGCTGTACTCATTTCAACAGTTCCTCAAATCTTGTGTTCAACAATTCTTCAAGTCACTTGTGTGGCTGTGAACAATTAGGCAGGGTAGGGGCTTTCAGGGATATTTTAAATATTGATGGGGCAGAAGGACCCTAACTACCCTGGTTCCAGATATCCTGAATGAATATTAGTAATACCACCTTTACTTGTTACACCCAATACTCACCTAATCTCCTGTATGATTCAAAGGCCATATTCAAAGTTTCTTAGGAGAGAGTATATCTTTGCCCTCTGTCAGTGTCACATGGATATAGGCATGGTACCTTTTCCTACCATCCCCAGACCACCTATTTATGTGGAAATTCTCTGCTTTCTTAAACAACTGCTTGAACTTTTCCAACCTTCCACTCAAACTTGATCAATTGATCTACCCAGGTTTTTATATTGTGAGAAAACTTGATGCCATTGAGGGGGACCTCCACTCAAAAGGTATGATGTAGTGTACAAAATGGGCTGATCATAAGGATTAGAAGGGGGAGGACATGGAAAATGCAAATAAATTCAATTCAACAAAGTCACCTCTTTCAAAAATTTCACCATCTTCTTTACTGTCCTTCATTAAGGATCTGGCTATGGAGGGAATTCATCTTTATGGGGCCAAAATACTTTATCCAAATGCAAAGGGTTAAAGGGTAATCACCATCTGGGGCCTTTAATTGATTGAACTAATTTTTCAAAAGCAAAACATTTTTACATTCTCCCTGTGGATGCAAATGTTCTAAATCAACCCCCATTAGACTATGGTCTTATTAGCAACAGTTTTAAGTTGCCTTTGACTTGTTGCAATTTCTCTTCCAAATCTTCTAGTTTGTTAAGGTTAAAAGCTTGCCTACTTCTAACTCTTCCACTCTAGAAAACACTGTTTGTAATATGAGGGTAGGGGCTATAATAGGATAACCTTGATGATCTTTCACCACCTGCTGTGATTCCAAATAATGATTACCACCATGATTATCCTGTTTTATGCTCCTTAATTCAATAGGGTTCAAGGCATTCTTCAAAGAAACTTTTGCGTCATTAAGCATTTTTTTTCCTCTTTTATTAGTCCCCACCTCCACTAACATTGACCTTTTCACCTAGGCAATAAATAAATTCACTATTCCATTTTGTGGCTTCAGAAAATATTAAGAAAAATAAATGACATTTACCTTTTCCTCTAATTGTTTAATCCTTAAATCCAATTTATATTCTTTTTTTTCTTTGACAATACATTCTTTTTCCACAGAGGGTAGCAAGAGCCAAAAGTGCTTCTGATATTTCCAGTTTCCTCTAATATACATCCTACCAATCCCACTGAAACAATAGGAACCTTCTAGCTATTTCAAATGGAAGTTCTCTATATATTCTGCTTAAAGCTTTTGCCATTGTGGGGAAAAACAAAGCAAGTATGTATCTCTCCTGCTCATCATCTAGAGCATACTTTGTCCTCCCAATGTCTTTCCCCTATTTAATATATATGAATTTAACCATGAAGAGAAAGAGAGAAAAAAAAGACAGAAAACAGCAATCTTTTTACACAGTGCCAAATACCTTGGGCTATACTTAAATTTGTCTTAGTCAAGCAGGTGTATTTTTAATGAAACAGGCCCTCATGAACCATAAAATCAAATAAAAATGACTTCAGCAAACATTAAAAACTCAATTTTTAAAATCTGAAAGTATATAACATGCATCTCCCCTTCTGCACTCACCATTATCAGAAACTTAAGGCAGAGTGCTTCAGTCAGCTGAAGATCAGGAAAAGAGGAAAAGGTTCTTGGAGACTTTTCCCTTCTACCTTTCCCTAGATAATCCTTTTATAGTTTAAGCTGCCAGATGTGTAAAGCAGCAGATGGAACTGAACCAAGGGTTTGGAACCTCAACAGGTGAAGTAGCCTTGGAAGCCCTTCTAAGCTCTTATACCAATAAACATCTCCTTTTTAAATGTCAATGTCTCTCAGCAGCTGTCCTCCAAACACCTATAGGGATAGGAATTGCTTGGTGGTGACAGATGGAAAGTAGGTAATTTGAGATGGTATGACAGGGAAGACTGTAGGGCTACAGTGAAGTGTTTAGGGAACTTTATGAGTACTGAGTCTCTGTATCCTTTGGTGTAGAAGTATGAGAAATAAAGAGGGAGGAAGTGAATGAGGGTGGGATGGTGCTAAGAAAACAAAAACAAAGAAAATATTTGCTTCTTTAAAAATTTGCCAGGGATCAAAGAGAAGAAAGAAAACCATACCAAGGGAAGAAAGAAGAGATTGTTTCCTTTTCCCTTGTTCTGCATACCTTTTTTTTTCTAGTGTCCTAAACTCACATTTGTCCTCTAAGTATTATAATTCAGCTACATTATAAGTCATGTATCTGTCTGTGAATTAATATGTAACTCAGGCTAACATTTTCTAGGTTTCTGTAGGCAAGTGCATTCTGAGTTCCAGATCACCCACATATAGAACTAATTTTGGAACACATCCTATTTCAAATTCAATCAATATGCATTAAATGGCTACTGTGTGCAAGATAATCTATAATATACCTGGTCTATAATGACAAAAAAGATGATACTCTTCCTAACTTCAAGGTATTTACAATCTCCCAAACTGAAGATTCTTAAGGCTTTTGTGGGTCATTGAATCCTTTGGTAGTCTGGTAAGGCAAATGAACCCCATCTGAAGAAAAAGTTTTAAATCCAAAAAACAAAAAACAGATAGGATTGTAAAGGAATTTTTTGTTGAAATGTAGGTGTGTGTATATATGTGTATATATATATATATATATATCAGAGAAGGTTTCTTTTTTTAAATTTTTTTAAAAAAAATATTTATTTTAATTTTCAACATTCACTTCCATAATATTTTGAGTTTTAAATTTTCTCCCTCTTTCACTTCTTCCCCCAACCCCAAGATAGTGTACAATCTGCTATAGGCTGTACATATACATTAAGCATATTTTCCCATTAGTCATGATGTAAAGAACAATTAGAACTAATGGGTGGAACCATGAGAATGAAGCAATAAAACAAAACAACAAAGGAAAAGGAGAGCAAATAGTATGCTTCCATCTGCATTCAGATTCCATATTTCTTTCTCTGGGTGTGGACAGCAATTTCCATCATAAATCTTTTGGAGTTGTCTTAGATTCTTGCATTGCTGAGAAGAGGTAAGTCTATCAAAGTCAGTCATCACACAGTATGGCTGTTACTGTGTATAATGTTCTCATGGTTCTGCTCATTTAACTTTGTATCAATTCTCATAAGTCTTTTTAAGTTTTTTTTTTTTTGAAGTCTGCCTGCTCATCATTGCTTATAGTATAATAGTATTCCATTACATTCATATACCACAACTTGTTCAGCCATTCCCCAATTGATAGGCATTCTCTCAATTTCCAGTTCTTTGCCACCACAAAAAGAACTGCTATAAATATTTTTGTACATGTGGGTTCTTTTCCCATTTTTATGATCCCTTTGAGATATAGACCTAGAAGTGGTATTGCTGGGTCAAAAGGGTATGCACAATTTTCTAGACCTTCTGGCATAGTTCCAAATTGTTCTCCAAAACGGTTGGATCATTTCACAACTCTACCAACAATGTATTCTAATTTTCCCATATCTTCTCAAACATTTATCATTGTCCTGTTTTGTCATGTTAGCCAACCCAATAGGTGTGATGTGGTACGTCAAAGTCATTTTGATTTGCATTTCTCTAATCAATAGTGATTTAGAACTTTTTTTTTCATATGACTACAGATAGCTTTAGTTTCTTCCTCTAAGAACTTCCTATTCATGTCCTTTGGCCATTTATCTTTTGGGGAATGACTTGTATTCTTATAAATTTGACTCAGTTCTCTATATATTTTAGAAATGAGGCCTTTATCAGAAACACTGTTTGTAAAAGTTATTTCCCAGTTTTCTGTTTCCCTCCCAATGTTGGATGCATTGGCTTTATTTGTGTCAGGGAAGATTTTCTTGAACTTTTAAAGAAATAAGCATTTTAACAGGAAGAAATGAGGAGAAAGAATATTCCTGGTAAACCATAATCAAAATGACAATGTCGCTAATCCTGGATGAGACGAGTCAATCTACTCCTCTAATGTTCCACTTGTCATTCATGAAAATTTCCAAATGAAAATATTCTTCGCTAGGCATCACTATTTACATGTACTATCTCCCCCAATATATTGTAAACTCCTTGTGAGCAAAGACTGTCTTGGATTTTATAGTTGCATCCATTGGCTTAGTACAATATTTAGCACACACTGACCTCTTAATAAACATTTTCTCATCCATTAATTCACTGGGGTTGGGGAAAACATTCTGCACAAATGCAAGAAGGTAAGAAAGGGAAGGTTGCACTTAAAGAACTCCTAGCAGACAATTTGGCTGGGTCAAAGTAAGGGGGGGGGGTAAGAGAAAGAAAGAAAGAGTGAGAGAGAGAGAGAGAAAAAGAAAGAAAGAAAACTGAGAAGGAGGGAGGAAGGAAGAAAGGGAGAGAGAGAATGGGGGGGAGAAAGAGAGGAAGGAAGGGAGGGAAGAAGGAAGGAAGGAAGGAAGAAAGGAAGGAAGGAAGGAAGGAAGGAAGGAAGGAAGGAAGGAAGGAAG
>NW_020954556.1:41581398-41697001 GCF_900497805.2 Vombatus ursinus | reverse complement strand
AGGAAGGAAGGAAGGAAGGAAGGAAGGAAGGAAGGAAGGAAGGAAGGAAGCTAGAAAGAAAAAAATAAGGAAAGAAAAAAATAAAAAAGATAGGAAGGAAGGAAGGAGGGAGGGATAGAAGAAAGGAGGGAGGGAGAGAGGGAAAGAGGGAGGGAGGGAAAAAGAAAGGAAAGGAGGGAGAGAGGGAGAAAGAGGAAGGAAAAGATGGAGGGGGGAAAGAAGAAAGAAAGAAAACTAGAAAGAAGGAAATAAAAAAGAAGGAAAGAAAGGAAGGAAGGAAGGAAAGAAGGGAGAAGGGAGGGAAAGTAAGGAGAGAGAGAAAGACAGAGAGAGACAGAGAGAGAAGAGAGAGACAGAGAGATAGAGAGACAGTGAGACCGTGAGACTGGTGCTATCAATAGAAATAGGTAAGTTAGGAAGAACAGTTTATGAAGAATATTATGAATTCAATTTGGGGCGTGTTGAGCTTGAGGTTTCAGTTGGGCATCCAGGTGGAATTTTTTTGAAGGCAATTGGAAATGTAGGACTTAACTAAAGGAGAGACTTGGGCTGTGTAAATAGATTTGGAATCAATTTCCATAGAAGGGAAAATTCGACTAATGTCAGTGGGTGAAATCACTGAGGGAAAATTGGAGAGGCACAAGAGAGTAGTACTGAGGATAGAGTCTTTGGATATACTCACACTTAAGGGGTAAGTTGAGGATGATGAACCAGTGAAGGGAATAATCAAGAATGTAGGAGAACTAGAATCCAAGGAAGGAAAGTATATAAAAAAACTCCTTCCTTGAGAGACTCTTCAACATTGTTAAATACCACAAAAATGTCATAGACGATGAAAACTGGGAATGTCATCATGTCTAGCAATTAATGAGTCACTGGTTAGCATGCAAAAAATAATTTATGTTCTCAGAGACTAGAGAGGGATTCAAAATCAGATTGTGAGAGATTAGGGAGAGAAGGAATTGTGAGGAAATGGAGGCAAAAAAGTTTGGGCAACCTATTTTAGGAGTTTAATGTATGTTATAGCTGGAGGGAGATGGCCAAGGGAGGTTTTTTTTTGTTTTTTGTTTTTTTTGCTTTTGGATGTAAGCCAGTTAAAAGAGACAAAGACAGAGATACTCAATATAGTAATGTATGAATTAAATCAATAGCTCAATGGTGAAAGTAGAAGGATTATCCTTAGCAAAGAGAATGACCCAACTTATCCTTTGAAATTAGAGCAAAAACTAATACCAAAAGAAAGAGGGAGATGGAGAGGGAGAAAGGTAGATAGATAGATAGATAGAGAGAGAGAGAGAGAGAGAGACAAACAGGCAGACAGACAGACAGAGAGAGAGAGAGAGAAAGAGAGAGAATAACAATCTCAACAGCAACAAAAAAGCCCTGCACAATAGGTTGTGGAGGAGAAAGCTGATCAAGTATAAGACAGAAGATTTCATATTGAAAGCAAAATAAGAAGCCAGGCCAACATTTTTTAACCTCTGATTTGATTGGCAGACACCCTCCATTTTACTTGAATGTTGTCTGCGCCACTGAGAAATTAATTGACTTGTCCAGGGTCATACAGCCAGTTTGTGCCAGAGGTGAGACTTGAAGCCAGATCTTCTGCCTCCAAGGGCAGCACTTTATCCATCCTTAAATGCTGCCTCAATTCACACCAGCTATTGAAAGAGAAAGATTGGGGTTCATAGATCAAAGTGAGATTGAGCCAATGTGAGGGGAATATTATAGGGAGTCAGAGATAGCCAGGCCTGTAGGGAAGGCTCAATTGATTCGATGATGAGAATCTATAATGAACTCAGTCAGCATGATTTCATGTCACCCTCCAGCAATATTCAGCAGCTGAAGAGTAGGACCAGAGTAGGTAGATGTTGGTGATAACTCTGAATTGAGGATTAACAGAGCACGAACAACAGAAGGACAAGGGGGCAAGAGCTGAGGACAGTGCCTTGTTAAACTGGTTAACTATAAGATCAAGATTGTAAAGGGAAGCAAATGAAGCTAGAGAAAGGTTAATGGATTGGAAGAATAATTATGAGCTTTACAAGATCCTCTAAGGCACAAGTCAGCTGCATTAACCCCTTCCTGGTATATACTCAACTAAGTCTGAAAATAGTATTTCTAGACTTGATTCCACTAATTACCGGCTGTGGGAGTGTGGGTAAATAACTTAACCTCTCAACTTCAGTTCACTCATCTATAATAAGAAGAAAGTCAGTCCTTTTTAGGTTTACCAATCTATTACATGATTCTGTGACTCAAATTTGTGGTAATATTAAATGCTGGTTTTAATTCTGCCCCCACAGCCCAAAATGAAAGGATATTTTGTAATTATTTAGTTTATTAGATCAGCATAAACCCAAATTCTAGTAAAAAATCGTAAAATGTTTCAAATACATATTTCAATTTCTTAGATTCTTTGGGTGATGTTAAAATCTAGTCAGATCAATAAATATCTTACAAGGATAATAGCCAGTCCCTATCCTCAAAGAGCTTCTAGTCTAGTTGGGAAGAAAAGACAAACACTTGTGAGAGTATAACCAAAAAAACCCCACTTAAATAAATAGTTTTAGACAATTTAAAAAGATACAAATGGCAGATGAGTTGTTTCATAAATGGTTTATAACTAGAATAGAAGTTCAGGAGTTGGAAACCCTTCAGGCTGCCTTAGGGCATGTTGTGTATAAAAAGAAAGACTTGACCTAGACCTGAAAAAACAGGTAGGTTTTTATAAATGCAAAGGAAAGAGGAAGGATGTTTCAGACCAGGTGTAATTAAGCTATAAAGGTGAGAAAGCACAAAATATATGCAAAATGGGGACTATTTGGGAGCAAAAACACATAACAGAAAAATGAAAATTGAGAGGGAATCAGAAGCAGAGAAAATATATTCTCAGAACTGGAAGGTACCTCAGAAACCATCCAGTCTAAATCAAGGATACATGCTAGACTATGGCCAATTTTCCTCTTTATCTTTGTCATGAATTTGAAGATTTAGTAGTCACTTCCCACTATGATTCCATGATTCCTGCTTAGCAATTAGTTCCTCCATGCTGGTCAGAATCGAGTCCTTTCTGCTATTCCTTCACCTTCTTTTTTCTTTTCATATGAAATTATTGTTAAGTCAAGTCAAGAATTTATTAGCTACCCTATTTTTGGCAGAGAAAGAACTCCAGCAAGTGTCTGGATAATTGAAGTCCATGTCATAACTATCGTTTGTCTCCATGCCAGAATAATGATCTGTTTCCCAAATCCATTCATTTCTTCATTCTGCACAGGTTATAGATGTTATATTCATATGCCAATATTGTTTGTATTTCCCCCTATTGCTTTTCACCTAAATTATTTCCACCATGCTGCTTCCTATGCCACATATAACTTCATGATAAACAATTCCACTTGTATTCCCCTACCTTTTATCGATCCTGTTCCTTTGTGCATATAGTAAAAGAAACTCTCATTGTGTGGGGATAAGAGGTACTGAAAAAAATGGTTCTTAAAGTGAATCCACCTTGAAAGGAGACAAATTATTCATAATATAGAGTGAAGAAAAGTTTTCATGGATATTTTTCTTGAAGGATCAAAATAAAATTGTGAAAATAACAACTGCAGTGAAGAAAATGATACAATAGAAAGAACACTAAACTTGGAGTCACAAGACCTGAATTCAAATCCTGGCTCTTTCATTGCATGTGTGATCTTGAACAAGTCACTCAATTACTCTGGGCCTTGGTTTCCTCATCTGTGAAAGGAAGTAGCTGAATGTGATAATTTTCAAGTTCCTTTCAAGCTCTAGATCTGTGAGTTAAAGGTTTCCCCCAATATTTTTGAAGCAAAATTGAATATTAACATGATAAAATATTTCATTTTACATTTGACTTTGAATCACAATCATGAAAAAAAGTTTATTGCAAAAACTATTTAAGAGCTTCATCAGTTTCCTCAAGAACCTCTGCTGATCTTTTGTCATTCAGATAATTTATCATCTAGCACCTATAGGAAACATTGAGAGACTGATCAACAAAGATTTCAATAGGAACGATAGGGATGAATGATGTAATAGGTTGGTATCCTGGTACTTTACGTCTAATATTTGAAAGAAATAAGACATGCCTAGTGCTTTGAAAAGTTAGCAAAAGGGCCAATACAAAGGAAATAAAATCAACAAAATTGGACTTCCCATGCAGTCCCCCTCCACCCCTCCACACTGCTTGCATTCATAAGGAAGACATCTGTTCAACAGTGCATAGTGAATCAGTAGTAGGTCTTGAAACAATTGGCTTCAGCCTTATAGGCAGGTCTTTTTATAATCTTAGGTTACCAGTAAACCTTGTCAATATTAACTGATTCTATCATGAAATTGTATCAATAGCCACAACTTGACCCTTAGTGCCCAGGATACATCAAGTTGGGAGACAGTTTCTTTGTCCATTATGTCCAGTCTAACCTACTGGGCTGAGGGGTAGGGAATTCTAGTAGATCCTGATCCTATCTTAGGTGAGGAAAGTGTTTAAACAGTGGGGAGGGAAAGAATGTTTGAGTGGTGTATAGGCTGGCAAATTCCTTAACAAATATTTTTGTTTTATGACAACTTTTTTTTTTAACCTGTGCAACATCATTAGAAATGTAATGAGATTTAAGGGAGAGAGCTGACTTTGGGGTGAAGGATATATGGGTTCAAGTTCTATATCTCAGCTATGTGGCACTGGATAAGACATGTAAACTCCCAGTGTGACAGGACTCTCCAAGATTAAGTTGCAAAGTGTCCTCATTAAGAAAGAAAAAAATTGCCACCTTAATACGAGGCACTGAGATGTTGAATCTTTGGGTAATAGTGATCCACTGCTATCCATGCAGAGACCTATTATTATTCCAATGAATCTGTGATAATTTTGGCGATTAAAGTGTCTCCTTTTATCAGGATTTCTAGTTGACTTTGATTTATTACAGTTTGTGCAGTTCCATATCAATAAATAAGAAGATGAGTTCTATTGCTGACACTTTCCTTGGCTTTTGTCAACTGTAAATTTCAAAATTTCTGTGTCCTCTCCTGTTTTTCTTCATCTTTTAGTATAGTTTTTCCCTAAGGCATATACTTACACACACACACACACACACACACACACACACACACATGCACACATATATATATATGTGTGTGTGTGTGTGTATAAATATAAACATACATGCATACCTATACATCCCATAAGTGTATATGTATACCTACACATAAACATATACCATTTCTCCTCTTCTCCACCCTCTACATTTGTTCTTTTAAACTTAAAGCCTAATTCATTAAATTTGCAAGACTCCACACAATAGCATCTTTACCAGTTCTGTCAGGTTCACTGAATTCGAGACAAAAACCTGTCTTTCCTAGATTTCAAGCAGAGAATGATAAATCTAAATCTTATTTTCATTCTTCTTAACCAGTTATTCACTTCCCAAAACTGCTTCTGAAACATTGGTTTTGATCATCAACAGTGATGAATAGTCCATCTATGTAACAATAATAATAATTACCAGCATCAGCATTAACTAGTGAATGTTAAGAGTTTGCAAAGTTAATTGTATATATTATATTGTTTCAACCTTATGACAATTCTGTGAGCAAGGGAGGTTAAGTACTATTATCCACATTTTACTGGTGAGAAAACTGAGGTTGAGCTACATTAAATGAATTACTAAGAGTTTCACAGATAGTAAGTTTCTGAGGTAGGAATTGAACTCATGTCTTCCTAACTCTAAGCCCAATACTCTTTCTATTGTACCACATAGCTGCCTTCTAGCAATGCTTTCTAGATTCTTTATAGTAATCCTACAAGTGTTTATATGAACCAGCAGTTGGTAATTGTTACTTTGCTTGAAAAATTTTAGGAAGTTCTCACTCACATTCTGGATATATGACCTAGGAAAATGCAGACCTGTCTATTGTTGTTTTCCCATAGAATACTTCTCTCTAGTCAAAGACCTTAAAAGGATGATTTCCCTCTTGGTGATATGTCCTGGTAACTCTTCCTCATCATTCATGAAAGATAGGCAGTAACTTCCTCTTCAGATGATCCAGCTTTTTCTATTTTGGGAAGAATCTTATATTTATTTATTTCTTAACTCCCAGAATCCAGTGACTCCTCATCTTTCCTTTGCCTTCTGTTATATTCTCCCACCCTCTAGCTACTTCACTAAATTTAGAGAATCCACCCCAAGTGTTCACATGGATAATTTGTGCCCAACCTGTGGTAGAAAATTCCAAGCTCGTATTGATCTGAATAGCCACAGTCAGACACACTGTAACTTGACTCTAACATAGTGATGTCATTTTGGTCCTCTTTGAGAATGGACCACTAACTAACTAACTAACTAACTAACTAACTTGACTAAGTCAATCTGAACTTCTTCAGATAAATTTCCTTCTTAGTTTTTTCATTCTAACCCTTCTTTCATTTTTTTTTCAAGGACCTTTGTATTCCCCTTGATTGCATGAATAGAGAAGAGATACTTCTGTAGTCATTTTACCACATATTCTAGAAGGGAAACCAACCAATCAACAAGGATAGATTAAGCAAACTAATATGTGTTCATCTCTGTGATAGGTTCTGGGACAGAAAAATAAGAGTGAAGGAACCTCTGCCCTCGTTAAGGTTATAAGCAATATGAAGATACAAAATAGATGAAATATAAATACAAAATAAGTAATCAGGAGTTGGAGGGATGAAAAGGTAGCACTTGAGGTGGTCCTTAAAAGAAGTTAAAGATCATAAATAGCATGGAGGAGGGGGCAGTGAATTCCATGTATATGGGAAAACTTGCCCAACAGTATTGAGATTGGAGATGGACTGCCATGTGAAAGGAGCAGCAAGAAGGCCAGATGCACAGGAAAACATTGTACATTAATTGGAATAATATGAAAAATGGTTGGAAAGGTAGGATGGCAACATGTTGTGAAGAGCTATTTTCCCCCGAGATGTAATTTGGAACCACTCAAGATTATTGACTAGGTAAATGACAGAGAACTGTGATTAAAAAACATTACTTTAGCATCTTTGTGGAGAATGGAAGGGAGAGAAGTGAGGCAGGGAGACCAGTTAGAAGGCCATTGAAGAACTTCTAGGGGCAGAAACACAATGGCAGAGTAGAAAAAGTACTCAGCTGAAATCTCCCAACATTTCCCTCCAACCAACTTTAAGATTATGTTTAAAATTGAATTCTGGAGTGACAGAGCCAACAAAAGTACAAAATATGACATTTTACTAGACCAAGACAACTTAGGAGGTCAGAAAGAAAGATCTGTGACATGGAGTAGAGGTTGTCTTGGAACCCATATGTATGAAACACCACACTAGTAGTGGGACCAAGTTGGGGTGAAAGAAGTAGCAGCAGCAGTTTTGGGAGTTCTCAAGCCAGAGATAGTAAGGGGACCTGGGAGCAGGTGAGAAAGAGATTTCATGGGATTCCTGTGCTAGCACTAGATGTAGGACCAGACACTGTTTGGCAAAACCATTGCATATACTCATTTCTGAGTCATAGTTCAAGTGTAAAGAGAAACACTTTTGGTCAAGAGTAAGCAGAAGCCTAGAGGGACAGAATTACTTTTGGTCACAAGGGATCAGGGACCCTGTAGAAATGTATCATTTCCAGTCCCAAGAAAGAAAGAAGAGTAGCAATTGCAATCCCAAGGTATCAGGGGCACTTCCTGGGTAAAGACAAGAGAAAAGAATTCCCATTGCCACCACTATTATGC
Source organism: Vombatus ursinus (assembly GCF_900497805.2). NCBI lineage: Eukaryota > Metazoa > Chordata > Mammalia > Diprotodontia > Vombatidae > Vombatus > Vombatus ursinus. Next base: position 41,689,258 of record NW_020954556.1, on the reverse strand, counting down.
TATATTGTAGTAGAAATGATAACTATAGCAACAAGACAAGAAAAAATGAAGAAAGAAAAATGGACAATTGAAAAACAAAACTATCACTTTTGTGATGAAGTGATATATACTTAGAGAACCCTAGAGAATCCACTAAAAATAAAACTAGTTGAAACAATTAGCTTTACTAAAGTTGCAGGATATAAAATAAACCCACACAAGCCATCAGCATTTCTATATGCTATGAAAAAAACCCAGCAGCAAGAGATAAAAAGAGAAATTCTACTTAACTGCAGATAATATAAATTCTTGGGAGTCTACTTGCCAAGACAAACCCAAGGATTATATAAACACAATTACAGAACGCTTTTCATAAAAATAAAGACAGATCTGAACAACTGAAGAAATATTAATTGCTTATGGATAAATGAAGCCAGTATAATAAAAATGGCAATTCTATCTACGTTAATTTACTTATTCAGTCCCATATCAATCAATCTATCAAAGATTTATTTTGTAAAGCTAGAAAAAAATAATAGCAAAATTTGCCTGGAAGAACAAAAGCTCAAGAATATCACTGGAATCAATGAAAAAATGTGAAGGAAGGGGGCCTAGCATTTCCAGATTTCAAACTATATTACAAAGTGGTAAACATCAAAACAATCAGGTACTGACTAAGGAATACAATGCTGGGTCAGTGGAATTGATTAGGGACACCATACACAGTAGTAAATTGTCATGATAACCTAGTATTTGATAAATCCAAAGATTCCAGCTTTGGGGACAAGAACTAATCATTTGACAAAAACTTCTGGAAAAACTGGAAAGAACTTTGAAAAAAAATAAGCATAGATCAGTATCCCACAGTATTGCTCACAAGTTAAGCTTAAAATGGATAAATGATTTGGATATAAAGGGTGATATTCTTAATAGTTTAGGGGAGCATGAAAAAATGTACTTGTCACATCCATGGATTAGGGAAGAGTTTATTACCAAACGAGATAAAGAGGATCACAAGAATTAAAATAAATAATTTTGATTACATGAAATTACAAAAAAAAATTGCACAAAGAAATGAATGCAGCCAAAATGAGAAAGAAAACAGGAAAAAATTACAGAAAGTTTCTCTGATAAAGGCCTCATTTCTCAAATATATAGGGTACTGAGTCAAACATAAAGATAAAAGCCATGGCCCAGTTGATAAATACTCAAAGGATATGAACAGGCAGTTTTCAGAAGAAATCAAGATTATCAAGAATTACACAACAATGTTCTAAATCACTGCTGATTAGAGAAATGAAAATTACAACTACTCTGAGATACCACTTCATAGCTTTTAGATTGTCTAACATGATAGAAAAGAAAAATGAGAAATGCTTAAGGGTATGTGGAAAAATCGGACACTAGCTTACTATTGGTGTAGTTGTGAACTAATCTAACCATTCTGGAGAACTATTCGGAACTACATCCAAAGAGATATAAAACTCTGCATACCCTTTTTACCCAGCAATACTATTACTATCTCCAAAAGATCTAGGAAAATGGAATAAAAAAGACCTATTTGTACAAAAACTATAGTAGCTTTTTTTGTGGTGGCAAAGATTTGGAAATGGAGGGAATGCCCATCAATTAGGGAATGGCTGAGCAAGTTGTGATATGTGATTATGAAGGATCATGTTTTAAGAAAGGATGAGCAGGATGGTTTCGGAAAAACCTGGAAAGGCTTATATGAACTCATGAAAAGTAAAGTGAGCAGCACCACAAGAACATCATACACAGTTACAGCAATATCGTAAGGATGATCAACTGTGAAAGACTTAGCTACTCTTGTGAAGAAAATGATCCAAGACAATTCAAAAAAATCCATGATGAAAAATGCTAGCCACCTCCAGAGAGAGAATTGATGAACTCTGACTGCAGATCGAAGCATCCTTTTTTATTTTACTTTTCTTAGGTTTTTAATCTGTTTTCTTTTGTGACTTACTAAAATAAAATGTATTTTGCCTGACTTTACATGTTTAATAAATATCAGATTGTTTGCCTTCTCAAGCATTGCGGAGTGGTAGAAGGGAGAGAAAGAACTTGGGAACTTAACAATTTTTTTTAAAAGATTGTTTCAATCTTTTATGCTCTGCCTTTTCTGCAATTTTCTACAATTAGAACTTTCCCTTTAAAATATGCTTATACTTCAAGCAACTTTGATAATTGATACATTTTTGGTATAGGTGATCATTACCCCATGCTGGCCTCCTTGCTGTTCCTCACATAAGACACTCTATCTCTGGACTTCAGCCATTTTCACTGATTTTCTCCCACACCTGAAATGCTCTCCCTGCTCATCTATACCTCCTTGATTCCTTGGATTCCTTCATATTTCAGCTAAAATACTTTTACAAGAAAAGTTTCCTTTTCTCTCTTAATGGTAATGCCTTCTCTCTGAAATTGTCTCCATTTTTTTTCTACATATATGTTGATTGTGCATCATTGTTGGCATGTTGTTTCCCCCATTAGATTGTGAACTTCTTAAGTGCAGGGACTGTTTTTGACACTTTTTTTTAATCTCTCTAGCTTAGGACAATGCCTGGCATATATTAAATGCTTATTAAATGTTTGTTGACTTCTCACATAAGAAAGAGGACATAAATGTGAGCAATCTCCCAAAACTCCCTTACACATGACATTCATCTCATATCTCCATGCCTTTGCAAGGTAGTCCCCCAATAAATGGAATGCATGCTCTTCTTATTCTCTCTTCTTAGTAGCTCTGTTTTCCTTCAAACATTTGCAAAAACAACACCTTTCTATATAAAAAGGCCATCCCCTGTCCCCCCCCCAGATACTAGTTCTACCCCTCCCATACATGGAATTATTTTGCATTTATTTTGTATGGACATATATTTAACTATTGATTCCTAATATTGAATGTAAACTCCTAAATAACAGGTATTATTTCATTTATGTATTTGTGTCCTTAGCACTTAGAACAGTTCCTGGCACATAATAAATGCTTGTTGATATATCGATGCCCTTTCCTTCTTCATGCACTTGGATGACTCAAATAAAGGTTTATACCTTCCCTTCTGCCAATTAAAATACATTTAACAAGACTCCATACTTAGCAACATGGTCTGACTGGTCTGAATCTTTTCTGTAAAAGATTTTTAATTCCCCTCCCCAAGATACTTGCTCACTCTGTATAGGGCATTGCAAGGTCAGCCCCCAACCCCGTCCTCAGTGTGTCCTGGGAGAAAGAGGCTCAGTCTTCTGACATTTTTGTTGCTAGCTCATGTGGCCAGTTATTGAGGCACGGGCCTGTTGACCACAGATGGTACTCAGCTTCCCAACAGTCATTCATTACAGATATATAACAATACTTTTACAAGGTAGGATCCATTTCTTCTCAAAAAGCATAAAGTTGCATCTATGCATTAATCCTCTCAAATACTTGACAGAGTGAATCCAAATGTGCAACTCATTTAGTCACATTTTCTAAGATTCAGCATTCTATCTCCTGTTGTTGTTGTTGTTTCAGTCATGTCCAATTCTTCATGACCCCATTTGGGATTTTCTTGGTAAAGATACTAGAGTGGTCTACAATTTCCTTCTCCAGGTCATTTTCTATATGAGGAAACTGAGGCAAATAGGGTTAAGTGACTTGCCCAGGGTCACACAGCTAATGCATGTCTGAGCTCAGATTTGAACTTCTGTCTTTCTGACTCCAGGCCCAGGGCTACATCCACTCCACCACTTACCTGTTCATTCTATCTCCTGCCTCTGTCCTTTTGCACAGGGCTTTCTTCAATGGCTGGAATACCTTCCCTTCTTCTCTTAGCTTCTTAGAATCCTTTTCTTTATTGAAATTCAGCTCATGATCAACTCTTCAAATTACCTTTTCTTTATCTGTATGCCTGCATTACATGTTCAACTAAAATGTAAATTCATTGAGGACAGGAACTGTATAATTTTTTGTCCTGCTGCTTACCATGGTATTTTGCATATAATAATCTCTTAGCAAATGTTTATTGATTTTCATTAAAATGCTATTTTCTTCCCCTTATATCTTGTTTAATAATAATAAACACAGCAAAAAAGATTATAATTTCTTTTAACTCACAAGATTAAGCAGATAGTAAAAACTGTAATATCTTAGTAGGAGATTTTTTTCAGACTATAATACTATTCATTCTAGCTGAAACATTAAAGTGAACTTACCAAAAAAAAAAAACAACCCCCCCCACAACAAAAAAACACCTAGTTAATATAGAACTCATTGATAAGGGCAAGTGTTTGACACTATGTCAAAAATTAAATTAGTGATGATCTCAAAAGAAATTAATGGCATATTTTGGGTACCTTCTAACACTTTCTGTGTTCCTATGATCCTATGACCTCAGTTAAAATCCAGACCCTGTCATTTACTATGAAAATGTAAATTACAGTGAATTTACAGTTACTGAGGCAGCTAGATAGTATGATGGGTAAGGAAGACCTGAGTTCAAATATTACCTCAAACACTTACCAGTTGTGTGATCCTGGGCAAGTAATTTCATTTTTTCATCCTCAGTTTTCTCATCTGTAAAATGGTAATAATAGTAGCACTTACCTCCCAAGGTTGTTGAGAAGATCAAATGGGATAATATATGTACAATGTTTTGCAAACCTTAAATGCTGTACCAATGCTAAGTATTATTACTACCTGTGTGACCTTGGGCAAATCATTAAACCTCTCTGGGCCTCAGTTTCTTCATCTTTAAATGAATGAATTGAATTTATAGACTTCTTAGGTACCTTAGGTACCTTTTAGTTCTATCACTGTGATCATTGTGTTATGTAATGACTCATTAGTATTAGCTCTGTAACCTGTATTATAGTTACGTTCTCTAACAAATGAGAGATTATTTTTTATAGGTTGTCTTTGGTAGTGAAATACATAGTGCTTGAAAATTACTGCTGGTACATCCAGAATTTTTTAATAGAAATATGAGAAAGTTGGGGACAGCTAGGTGGCACAGTAGATAGAGCACTGGCCCTGAAGTCAGGAAGTCAAGAGGACCTGAGTTCAAATCCGGCCTCAGAACAAACACTTGACTCTTACTTGCTGTGTGATCCTGGGCAAGTCACTTAACTCCAATTGCCTTAAAAAAAAAAAAAGAAAAAGAAATATAAGTAAGTCCAAGGGATTATAGAAAGTATTTATGAATTGAAAAATAAAGCAACAAGTATTTTCAATTACCTAGAATTGTCTCTGTCTCACTCTCTCTGTCTCTATCTCTGTCTTTCTTGTCTCTGTCTCTCACTCTGTGTGTGTGTGTGTGTGTGTGTGTGTGTGTGTGTGTGTGTCTGTCTGTCTGTCTCTCTCTACATATCTGCCTCTCTGGGTATCTGTCTGTCTGTCTCTCTTTCTCTTTCTGGAATCTCTATCAATTTCCTTCTAAATACAATTGATTAAATGAAATGTAATCTTTATAGAGGATTTTCTAGGCCCTTTAAGATAAATAAGACATAGGCATGATCCCTGTCCCCAAACTTCACTTCACTTCTCTAGCCTTGGTTCCCTCAATTATAAAAGAAATTGTTGAACCAGATGATTTATGCCATAGGTTCCTTCTTCATCTGACATTCTAGGATTTTATGGCCAATTCACAAAATTGGTGATGTGGAACAAAGTGTTCTAAAATTTCAAGTTGGAGGAAGGGGAAGGGTGAAGATTATCAAAATTTTGATTGAAGAAATGACATTGGATATGCATCCTAAAATGTAGTTTGGATTTCAGCAATCTAACACGGGGGGAGGAGGGAGAGCTTAGATATTACAGGGATGAGGAAGAGAGTGAGCAAAAAAAATGGAAAGCAGAAGTTAATTTATGAGCAATACATAGAGCAGTTGAATGGGAACATATGATAAATGAAGGGGATTTGTGTAAAAATAAAACTGGAAGGGAAAAATTGAACTACCAAGCTCTAAAGGCCTTCAGTGTTAAGCTAAGGTCCCTTTTATTTAGTTATATGATGATGATTATTCAATGAGATAACATATGTAAAGGGTTTTGCAAATCTAAAAATGCAATATAACTTCCCACTTCTAGCTCAGATCTCTGCCCTCATTTTGGCATCTGGCCTCTTCATTTGTAGACATCTTCACAACATGGATGTTGGCAATTTAATAAGTTATATTTAACTCATATATTAATTTCTTGAACATTGTATAAATGAAACAATAATTATAATACATCATTAATTTTAATAAATCATTAATTTTAATTTTAATTAATTATTTTAATAGTTGATTAATATTGAGCTTCATGTTATTGGTGTTGATGTTTTAATATCGATTTAAGGTTTGATTCTGGATTTTTCAAACTACTGGAGCTAGTTTGTTCTAGATACAATAGTTAAACATACTTGTTCACATGTTGATCTTATTGAGAATAATTTGGTTTTTTATTTATAATTTATAGGTTTATAGGTTATGGGTTTTAGGAAAAGGGACAATTTATGCTTGGTTTGTAAATCTTAAGCTCTTTCTTATTCTCCATCTTCTTTGCCCTGCTTTCAGTTCCTGCTTGCACAGGAAATGACTTATCTTGGTTTTGCGGCTCGTATCTATAGCTCATTTAACTTGAGTTAATTAGATGTTGTTTTATAACCCCTTGATTTCATCATCTTCCTCTTGAATAATTATGCAGCCTGTTTTTTCTGCCATTTTCCTTCTTGATGTAGATACTCTGCTGCCTTAATCATTTTATAGGAAAGACAGATGGCAATGCCAGAGAAGAAAGTCATTTGATTACCTTTCACACACACACACACACACACACACACACACACACAGATCTGAAAATTTTTAAAAGCACCAATTGTAGTTTTTAAAAACATAGTAAACACTTTTAAATGTTAATGGAAGGGGCTTGCCTTGGGCATGCTTGGATTTTTTTAACATGGAGGCACCCCTCATTTTGTCTTTTCCTCCCACATGAGTGGGAATAGCATCTTACGATTGGATACATAGCCAGAAAAGTCTGTATATTTAAAATTGACCAGAGCAGGACAGTTGTTCCTTTTTCCAAGTGCTCTGTTTTCTAGCTTAGTCTCTAATATTGCTTCTGGAGGGTAAGATCATACCTGAGGGGAGATACCTCTAACTACTCAATCTTTTACGCAAGCTTCCAAGAATTATCCTGGGAGAATTTGTCTTGTTCCTTTTTGTTTGTCCTTTTCTGGTATAGGTGTGGGCACTGATCCCTACTGGGTTACCTGCAGGTAGTTGTAGCCAGTCAGTCCTTCATGGAAGCCTGGACAATCCAGGGTACCTGGAACTGCTCTTGAGTGAAGTTGGACATGGGACTCAGGATTGTGAGCTACAGAAGCTGGGCTAAACTCTAAACTTAATCCACTCCTCTTCCTCAGAGATTGAGGTTGTATAGGAAGTAGGGGTGGGAATTACGCCTCCCAAGTGTTGAAGAAAGAAGTATGTATATTTCTACTTATACCTTTGAAGTAAATATTCCTTTGTAAAAGCTAATTCTGACTATTAATGGTTACACGAAACTGAGGTAAAGGGGACTCCCCACTACACTTTGGGGAAAACTGTCAGTGGTTGCTAGATTCATTTGCAGAAACTCTAAAGAACCAAATGATGCTGGAAAACCTTGGCTGAGGGGTGAAATGTAATATATTTGGCCTTCAGGTACTGGGACCAAGGTAATCAATGTTGCATTAACTAGATCACAGAAACAAAAATTCAAATTACAAACAAGAGCATGGCTTTATAGACAGAGTTGGCTCTGATAGGTTTGAGCTGCACCTTAGAGATCTACTAGATGTATAAACCTGGACAAGACACTCAGCCTTTCAGTTCCTTAGGTGACTCTTCTTAACTGGCAAGTTGCAGAACAGTTGATTTTCCTTACATAGTGGATATGTAATTGAACTTCTAGTCTTTGGTAGTGGATATGAAATTGGATTTCTAGTTGGAAAGAACTGGGATTAAATTCTTCTTCAGGCATTTAGTAGCTGACCTTAGACAAGTCACTTAATTTCTCTCAGTCTCAGTTTCCTCAAGTGTAAAATGGGGATAAAAATATCACTTACTTCACAGAGTTCTTATGATGATCCAAGGAGACAACATATGTAAAGAGCTTTGCAAATCTGAAAATGCAATATAATTCCTCCTCCTCCTCCTGCTCTTCCTTTTTTTTTCTTTCTCTTCTTTTCTATAAAAAGAACAGATCGGATTTGAAAATCTCTAAGGTCCCTTCTTGCTGAAAATTTATGTTCCAATGATTCTATAAACACACACGTAAGATCAAGAAAAACATACAGACTAAGTTAATGTGAAACTTTTTAGTGCTATGTGCACATCTGACCTGGAAAGAAATATGTTTCTTGAACCATGACAACATAATAGGTATAGAAACAGTGCACCTCAGGACAATATAATAGATAAAATATTCTAAAAAACAAAATATTATGGGAAGTTGATATTTCTGTGATGTTTGTTTTATAATATTAAATTCTCAAAACTACCTCATTCTGATAATCATAAATGATATACTAGATTGCCAAAGAAATCTCCTGGATTCAAACTTAATAGAGATAAGTTGTATAGAACATCATCAGAATCTTAGAATTTTAAAGACTAGAAGGAATTGAGAGATCACAAAGTCTAACCCTGTAGTTTTATACATAAAGGAACTGAGGCCCATAGAGGTTAAGAGGTTTTTTCCAAGGTCACACAGAAAGTTAATGACAGAATCAAAACTAGAAACTAAATTTCCTGATGCCTCTTTTAGTGATTTACCCATTATTCCTTAGTGTGACTTAAGAAATTCTAGACCTGGAGGAGTCTTTCATGTATTATCTCTTTTCCCCAAGGTAGGATTGAAACAAATGAATATGACATGCTCTTTTAGCTTTTTGTGGTTATCCAGATTCTCTTATCATCCTTGAGTCTATATAGTGGGAAGTAGTATCAAATATTCCTGGTAGTGCTATGGGCTTTAGTGAAGCGACTCCTAAGGTGTTTATTTTATTTTATTTTATTTTGTCCTGTTTTTAATATTATTTTTGTTTCAAAATGAAATAAAGAGCAAGGAAAAGCTAGTAGGCTAGTTCATATATACTTCTTGTGACATTTCTATCCTGGTGGAGTCCAGGTACAAGACAGAATTTCTCAAATCAAGAAGTTCAGAATTTCAAAGACCAGCTTATCTCATGGTAATTGGTTCTGGGAAACAATTCTATCACCTAAAATCACACAAGACTAATTTATATTGGAAAGCCTATTTATTATTCTTATTATTTTTAATGGTGGACATATTTGTCCTAAGAACTATCTTGTGCAAACACATGAAGGTTCCTGATGTTTGGGGCCAATATTAAATTATAGATCAGAATAACCTTCACAATTTCTTCCAGTCAAATGTTAGCTCTCCCTCCCAGCTTGGCCATCTGAAAACTTCAGAAGAATGCCATCTGTGCCTTGGTCAAGTTATTCATAATAATGTAAAAGAGCACAGGGATGGGCTAGAGCACTCTACTGAAGACATTCTTCCACATGGACATAACAGTGACATTGAGCTATGAATGGTATTCTTACTTCTGGCCATTCAACCAGTTCTGAATTCTCCTAACTATACTATTGTCTAACATACATCTATTTACCTTTTCTCATGAAAATATCAAGAAAGACTTTGTCATATGCTAAACTAACATCTAGGTAGATTATTTATACAGCATTTCCCTGACTTACCGTTCTAGTAGCCAGGCCAAAGGAGGAAAAGCATAAAGCCAGTCATGACCCGTTCCTCATAAAGTCATGCTAAACCTTTTTGATCATCTCTTCATTTTCTAGATGTTTACTCAAATTCATTTTAATAATAATTGGCAGAATATTCACAGGATTCAAAGTCAAGCTAACTAGTCTATGCAGATTCTCTTAACTACCATTAAAAATTTGCTCTTCTTCTACACTATTGGTACTAATGTATAGAATGTTGGACTTCGATTCAGGAAGACCTGAGTTTCTGAATCCTACTCAGAAACATTCTAGGTATGTGATCTTGGGCAAATCGCTTAACTTCTGCCTACTTCTTCAACTGTGACATGGGGATAATAACAGCATCTTCTTACAGGATGGTTATATCAAATGAAAATACATATATAAAGTGTTTTGCAAAACATTAATTCAAAACTACTGGAACCAAAATGTTAGCTATCCCCTGTTTAGTACACTCAGAGGGGTGACTCTGTCCCATGTTCTCCAAAAGTTCACCACTGGGAACACAGCCAATATGCTGGCAGCCTTCTTTCTTCTTGCCTTATACTAACAGGGTACAAATAGAGCCTTAATCACTGAATGGGCATCACTGTGGTCAAACAGAGACCTGGGAAAGACTTTAGGTTAAGAAGGCCAAGGTCTCCCACTGCATCTACAGCCATCTCCAATCATCATGATTTATATCTTGTCATGGGAACCAGATGACTCTGCAGAAGAAAGTGAGGTTAGTGACTTTCCACAGCCCTCCTTCACTTAAATCTAATTCACTTGCAATTCTCAAGGATGAGTCTTTCTGATTTCAAGTCCAGCACTCTATCCACTGCATCATCTAATTGCCCTTATATGAATGTAGGTTTATACATTTTATATATATATACACACACACACACACACACGTACATATATACATATATTGATTAATCCACATATATAGTACATATATACATATTATTAACAGATTATATATATAATTATACATATAATTTTCACTTATGTGCATATATAAACATGTCCAATAGCAAGATACATAATAATACATAACACATTATATAATTATATATTATGTCTTTATTATGTATTGTACACATTATATATAACACATACATTGTATTATATACCATATAAAATTATGTTACATATCACATATAATTATACATAATAGCATATGTTATGCAGAATTATATATATTGCTGTTGAACATTAGTAATTCAATATTTTGATGAATTTATGATCTGGTATCAGTTATATAAGAGCATATGAACAGTTTATCAATCTATGAATCAAAGGAAAAAGGGAAATTAAAATCAATACAATTTGCTTTATAGTGATTGCCATTTTGAAAAGTCAATTTCAATGCATAAAATAAAATTTTTCAATCTAAATATCTTTTTTATTTGTCTATTCAGTCACATTGACTTTTCCATGTAAATGGTTAGTAAGCACATTATTTTTTTTCTGTTCATGCCCTTAAAATATTTTATTATTTATTAGGATTTTCCAGCCTTTTTGATACTTCTTATTCTTGCCTTTAACTGCATTATAGCATTCTGTTACATCGGTTCACTTTATGTAATCATCCTACTATTATTGGGCATTTAGCTTTCCTTCAGATTTGTTTTTCCTTCTGAATACAAATAATGCTACTGTAAAAAAATATATTTGAATGAGTAACCTTTATTTTGATTTTAATAACATTTTCAAAGTATATCTTAACAGAGCAATTATTGGGTTAAAATGCATTTTGGTGGATACTTTTTACTACATACTCTGAAATTTCTCTCAAAAAGAAATCTTACAAGTTTGCAACCCCACCAGCAATGAATGAGTCTACCTCTATATGCCAAATCTCATTAATTGTTTCTTGTATTTAATTATATCCACCAAACTGATGGATGTGAGGGGTTTTTTTTTACCTTATACTTATTTTAATTGTTTTAATTTAATTGTGTCTTTTATTATTATCATGGTAAGTGATTATCAACAATTTATCTTTCTTCTTTGAAAGTTGCCTTTAAATCTTTTAATACTTTATCCATTGAGGACTGAGTATTATGTTTGTGTATTTAATGAATTCAATATATTTTTTAGATATCAATTTTAGAGGTAGCATTTGCAGTTAATATTCTGCCATTATTTTTTTTCTTTTAGACTCAGGTCATCTTCCTGGGTTCTAATCTGACATCTTTCCTCTATACCACACTGTCTTTCATGTAAACAATGTCCAAAGGATTCTGTAATGTATCCAGTAAAAAGGTTGAGCATTGGTAATGTTGAGTGAAATGGAAAATGAGAACATACAAATTATTGGCTTTCAGGCCATGATGAAAGTTGGAATCTATCTTAATAGGTAGTTATATGGAAGAGTAGTACTCAATCAGTCAAATAAGCATTTATTAAGTACCTACTAAGTGGTAAACAATATGCAAGGTAGTAGTTAATTGTTTATATATATATATATATATATATATATATGTAGGTATATAGGTATTCATGTGTTTGGTAAGAAAATCAATTTGTTAAAATAAAGAGAGAGAAAGAGAGACTAGTGAATTCATTCTTTGAATAATATGTGCCAGAATTTTTGATGAAACGTAGTATAGTGTTTGCCACAAGTTAAGGCTTTACACCAAAAACAAAACTACAATAACAACAAAAAAGAGTTAAGGCTTTAATAAATTATTTTTATTCATCAATTCATTTATCCTTTTCAGTAGCAAGAGGATGAGGAGCTCATCAAAATACTGTTAAGAAAAGAAAAAAAATTCAGTCATAGAAGAGGAAGAATTACTGACAACACTTTTGGGGATAGGAAGAAAGTAAATATAAAGTTCATTGTTCATCCTCTGATAGTGTTTCCCTGTGAAATAAAAGAGAATACAAACAATGAAAACTCTTCGAACTCTTTAGTGTTTGTGAAACACTTTGACCAGAATACTCCTGTGAAGTAGGTAGCATAAGTATTTTTATCCTAGTTTTGCAGATGGGAAGACAGAGGCTCAGAATGGTGAACCAGCCCTGCATTGCTGGTACAAATCCTTTCTGGTCACAGTGTTTGATCTTGGTGATAAATTGCTATAATCTGCTTGCTAATGATATGCATTAAAGACATTGGTCTATAGTTTTCTTTCTCTGTTTTTTTCCCCCCTGGTTTAGGTATCAAGACTGTTATTTGTGTCATAAAAGCAATCTAGTTGGACTCATTTATCTATTTTTCCAAATAGCTTATATAGCATTTAGATTAATTTTTCCTTATGTGTTTGGTAGAATTCACCTGTAAATTCAACTGGTCCTGGGAATTTCTTCTTAGACTCGTTGATGGCTTGTCCAATTTCTTTTTTTTCTAAGATAGAGTTAATTAAGTATTTTATTTCCTCATCTGTTAGTCTATATAGTATACATTTTTTTGTAAACATCCATCATTTAATTTAGATTGTCACTTTTACTAGCATATAATTAGACAAAATAATTCATAATGATTGCTTTAATTTCATGTTTACTGTTGGTGCATTCACCCTTTTAATTTTTGATACCAGTAACTTGGTTTCCTTTTTTTTAAATCAAACTAACCAATGATTTATCTATTTTATTGGGTTTTTCATTTTTGAAAGGTTCTAGTTTTATTTATTAGTTCAACGATTTTTACTTTCAATTTTAATTTTTCAATTTTATTTTTACTTTCAATTCATTACATCTTTCTTTGATTTTCAGGATTTCTATTTTGATGCTTAATTGGGGATTGTTAATTTCTTCTTTTTAATTTTTTTCCCTTAGTTCTATGCCTAAATCATTAATCTTTCTTTCTCGCTTTTATTGGTGTGTTTAGAGACAGAAAATTTCCCCTGAGTACTGCTTTTTCTAAATCCCAAATATTTTGGTATATTGTCTCATTGCTGTCATTTTATTTAATGACATTATTGATTATGTCTATGTTTTTTTCTTTGACCCACTCATTCTTTAGGATTTGATTATTTAGTTTTAATTAATTTTAATATATGCTTCCATTTTCCTTTACTGAATTTAATTTTTATGGCACTATGCTCTGAAAAGGATGCATTTAATATTCCTCCTTTTCTGCATTTGGTTGTGAAGTTTTCATGCCTGCTGGTCAATTTTTGTTCAGGTGCCATGTACGCCTAAAATAAAGGTATACTCCTTTCCATTTCCATTCAGATTTCTTTCCTGATTTTCCCTTTTAATTGTCTATTTTTGCTTTTGCTTTTTCTGAGATCATTACGGCTACCCCTACTTTTTTTTTTTTTTAACTTCAGCTGAAGCATAATGGATTCTGTTCCTGCCCCTTATTTGAACTCTGTGTGTGTTTCTCTGTTTCAAGTGTTTCCTCTAAACAATGCATTGTTGAATTCTGGTTTCTAATCCATTCTGCTCTCTGCTTCTGTTTTATGGGTGAGTTCATCCCATTCAAATTCACAGTTATGAATACTTACTATGCATTTCTCTCCATCCTGTTATTTCCTATTTATATTTTTCTATCTCTTTCAACCCTGTACCTCCATTAAAGTCTGTTTCCTTCTAACCACTGACTACTTCTATTTGCCCTTTCTTTTATCACCCCACCCCCTTTCTCTTATCCTCTTCCTGCCCTACTTCCCTTTTGGGTAAGATAGATTCCTACACCCAATTGAAGGTGTATATTCTTCCCTCCTTGAACCAATTCTGAGGAGACTGAAGTTTAAGTGTTGCCCACTCCCACCCCCCCACCATTGTCCCCACCAGTGTAAAAGCTCTTCCTTATGCACTTCTTTCATGTGAGATAAATTTTCCCCATTCTTCGTTTCCCTTTCCCCTTCTCCCAGTGTATCCTTCTCTCACCCCACTATTTTTATATCATTCCAACAAAATGGACTCATTCCTGTACCCTATTTGTAGAAACCTTCAAACTACCCTAATAATAATAAATTTCTTAGACACTATATGTACCATCTTCCCATACAGAAATAAAAACAGTTTAACCTTACTCAGTCGCTTATGATTTCTCTTTCATGTTTGCCTTTTTATGTTTCTCTTGAGTTTTGTATTTGGAAGTCAAATTTTCTATTGAGCTCCAGCTTTTTCATCATGAATGTTTAAAAATCTTTTATTTCACTAAGTCTCCATTTTTTGAAGGACTATACTGAGTTTTTCTGGATAGGCTATTCACGGTTATAATCCCAATACATTTGCCTTCCAGAATATCATTTTTCAAGCCCCTCAGCTTCTTTAAAGTGGTAGCTGGTAAATCCTGTGTAATCCTGACTGCGGCTCTATGATGTTTGAATTGTTTCTTTCTGGCTCCTTGAAATATTTTCTCTTTTTTCTAGGAGGTCTGGAATTTTTCTACAACATTCCTTGGTATTTTCATTTATTGATAACTTTCAGCTGGTGTTCAATGGATTCTTTCAGTGTTTATTTTACTCTCTGTAGAATATTGAGGGCATTTTTCCTTGGTAATTTCTTGAAATATAATGCCTATGCTCTTTTTTTATCATGACTTTTAGGTAATCCATTCAATCTTAAATTATCTCATTTTTATTTTATTTATTTTTAAAAAAATATTTTATTTATATTTACTTTTCAACATTCACTTCCATAAGATTTTGAGTTCTAAATTTTCTCCTACTTCCTATCCTCCTCCCTCCCCAAGACAGCATGCGATCTGATATAGGCTCTACATGTACATTCATATTAAACCTATTTTCATATTAGTCATGTTGTAAAGAAGGATTAGAACCAATGGGAGAACCATGAAAAAGAAGAAAAAAAAATGAGAGAGAAAAAGAGAGAGAGAGAGAAAGAGACACAGAGAGAGCAAATAGTATGCTTCAATCTGCATTCAGAGTCCATAGTTCTCTTCCTGAATGTGGATGACATTTTCCATCAGGAGTCTTTTACAGCTGTCTTAAATTCTTGCATTGCTGAAAAGAGCTAAGTCTATCAAAGTTAGTCATCACACAATGTTGCTATTACTGTGTACAGTGTTCTCCTAGTATTGCTCACTTCGCTCAGCATCAGTTCATATAAGTCTTTCCAGGTTTTTCTGAAGTCTGCCTGCTGATCATTTCTTATAGCATAATAGTATTCCATTACATTCATATACCACAACTTGTTTAACCATTCCCCAGTTGATGGGCATCCTCTCAATTTCCAATTCTTGACCACCACAAAAAGAGTTGCTATAAATATTTTTATACGTGTGGATTCTTTTCCCATTTTTTTTCTCTTTGGGATATAGCACTAGAAGTGGTATTGTTGGGTCAAAGGGTATGCACAATTTTATAGCCTTTTGGGCATAGTTCCAAATTGCTCTACAGAATGGTTGGATCAGTTCACAACTCCACCAACAATGCATTAGTATTCCAATTTTTCCCACATCTTCTCTAGCATTTATCATTTTCCTGTTTTGTCATATTAGCCAATCTGATAGGTGTGTGATGGTACCTCAGGGTTGTTTTGGTTTGCATTTCTCTAATCAATAGTGATTTAGTGCATTTTTTCATATGACTATAGATAGCTTTAATTTCTTCATCTGAGAACTGTCTGTTCATATCCTTTGACCATTTCTCAATTAGGGAATGACTTGTATTCTTATAAATTTGACTCAGTTCTCTATATATTTTAGAAATGAGACCTTTATCAGAGACATTGGCTATAAAAATTCTTTCCCAGCTTTCCTTCTAATCTTGGTTGCATTGGCTTTGTTTGTGCAACACCTTTTCAATTTAATGTAATCAAAATTATCTATTTTGCATTTCATAATGTTCTCTACCTTTTGTTTGGTCATAAATTCTTTTTTCTCCATAAATCTAACAAGTAAACTATTTCTTGCTCTCCTTGTTTGCTTATAGTATCAGCCTTTATATCTAAATCATGTATCCATTTTGAGTTTATGTTGGTATAATGTATAAGATGTTGGTCTATGCCTAGTTTCTATCATCCTATTTTTCAGTTTTCCCAGTAGTTTTTGTTAAATAGTGAGTTTTTATCCCAGAAACTGGAGTTCTTGGGTTTATCAAACAGTAGATTGCTATAGTCATTGACTATTTGTGTCTCGTGTAGCTAACCTATTCCACTAATACACCACTCTATTTCTTAGCCAGCACCAAGTAGTTTTGATGATTGCTGCTTTATAATACAATTTAAGATTTGATATGGCTAGGTCACCTTCTCTTGCATTTCTTTTCATTAGTTCACTTGATATTCTGGACCTTTTGTTCCGCCAGATGAATATTATTATTATTTTTTCCAGCTTTATAAAATAATTTTTGGTAGTTTGATTAGTATGGCACCAAATAAATTATCTCTTCTAGACCTATTTTCCAAGTCAGTCATTTTTCCTTTGACATATTTCACATTTTCCTTTTTTATCTTTGTTTTATTGTTTTTGCTTTTGTTTTTTTTGTTTTTGTTTTTTTTTTTGCTTTCTCATAGACTCATTAGCTTCCACTTGCCCAATCTTAATTTTTAAGTAATGATTTCTCTTCTTTATGGTAGAATAGATTTCTATACCCAACTGAGTGTGTATGTTATTCCCTCTTTAAGCCAATTGTGGTAGAAATTAGTGTTCCACCCACCCTTATTTCCCCTATATTCCCCTCTACTGTAAAAGTTCTTTTGCATAGCTTTTATGTCAGATAACTTATCCCATTCTATCTCTCTCTCCTTCTCCCACTGTGTTCCTCTTTCCCATCCTTTAATTTTTTAAAGATAATTATCCCTTTATATTCAACTCACCCATGTCCTCTGTCTACGTATACTCCTAACTGCCCTAATAATGACAAAGTTCTTATAAATTACAAGTATCATCTTCACATGTAGAGATATTAACAATTTAACCTTATTGAATCCCTTACAATTTCTCTCTCCAGTTTACTTTTTTAATGCTTCTCTTGATTCTCGTATTTGAAAGTAAATTTTTCTATTTAGCAAAATCTAAAATACAATGGTGTGCATTATCTATTGGGTCAAAGTAAAGTGATTACATTTATTCATATACAATAAATCTCATAATTTTTTAAATCTTAAAGAAAATATTTAAGATGCAATATATTCTTGTCTTTTTTTGGCTGTAATCACTTCTTTTTACAAGTTAGCATTGAATTCATAAGATTTTGGAAGACATTCTCTTATGAAGTCATACTTTTATCATAGTAAAATAGTATCATAATATCATGTACGTACTTTTGATGAACAGTTCATTTTTCCAAGTCTAACTATGATCATAGTGCATAGATGTTTTAGTGGAGTTTAAATCAGATGATTTCCTGGGTTGTTAAAACTTTTCTCCGTCTCTTGTATAAATTCCCAAACCTTTCATTACATATAGTATATGACTCTGTTGTGATCTTCCATCTCCATTTTGGAATTTCTATGATTTCTGAATAGTTTCGTGTTTCATTATATTTATTTGCCAGGCTTCATTATAGTCTCAAAATAGAATTTTTTCTATGTGCACTGGAAGTAAAATTTCCTAAATCCTTTTTTTTTCCTTGAGGTAGATGCTTTATACTTTGATTGAGGTACTCAAACATTACAGAATCATGTAGATTTTTTCTGGAAATGGTTTAGTCTTGAAGAAAATTTGAGTTTCATCAGCAAAAATTATACTTTTTCAATCTTAACTACTCTATTCTGTGTATTATTTTGCTCATAACATTTTCTTCACAGAAACTTAGTAGCTGTATTTTTACTGGTTATTCCAGTATTATTCTGACTTAAAGACATCTGCACCATATAGTAGAAGAATTTGTAATAATCCCTCTCACTGTCAGTTCCTTCTGGATGACTTTTCTTTTTTTATGTCTAGCTTTCTGTATTAGACTGTCTTGCAGAAAACTTTGTCAGTTTTTGACATTATTTTTCATTTTTGACTATTATCTTCATATTTCATTGCTAGTCATCCTGTTTAATTGTGGACTTGAATGATCTTGGAGACATTTGACTTTCCCACACCAGCTGTCTGTTACTGCAATGTTTCTAACAATCATTAAAGTAGTAGTAGGATCTTTAAGAGCTACTGCTTTTACAAATTGCCTTATTTAATACACATTCTTAGAAATACAATAAAAGAGCGCAATGGAATATGTGAATGAAAGAAAATCCAATGTTTAACTTATAGAGAACTGCCTAAAAGTAAGGAAATAAACTCAATTTGGCTTCATCTGGTTAAGGTCAGTTTTTCTGAGTCAGTTTAGTGTCAGTAGAAACATAAATACACGCATGAACATTGCTATCACAAAATCCAACCACATCAAAATTATTCTTCGCTTGTTATTTGCTCATAGCTGCATATATTCCATTATCTAAATGACTTGCTCAACACCAACTCCTTAGTCATATCAGATAAGCATATCAAATCTTTTCAAATATGTGGGAAAATGTGGCCAGCAAAAAATCATTCTGTATACTACCAGCAGTCACAGCATTTATATCAGTTTTGAAAGGGGTAAAGAAGTATCTAAAAGACAATATATCTTAAATTAGGTGTGGAAAGTGGGAAGAGCTGTCTTACCTCTTTGGTCTTTGTAGAGAGGCAACATCATGTTATTGAAAGAGTGCACTGGGCATCAGGAGAGACCTAGGTTTCAACCTTGATTCTTTTGTTACCAGCCATGTTACCCTGGTCAAGTAATTTAACTTCTCTTAGTTAACTTTTCTTCTTCATATCCTTATGGAGAGTATAATGATATTGGCAAAGCCTAAGAAACAGGATTGTTTTTATTAAAGTATTTAATAATCCTTAAAATATTACATAATATATATTATTAGTAATGGTGATGAGAAGGCATGGGTGGCAAACATATCAGGCTAAGTATGAATATAATCCTTAGGTCTCCATATAGCACTAGTTGGCAGTCACCTTCTTTATTTCCAGACCTGTGATTTATCAACATAGAAAACTTGCCAAGAAAACTCCCTCTGCTAATAGTGGTCAGCAATTTCTCTGTAACTTAGGCTATTACATACTTCTGGGGGCAACTAGAAGTTAAGTGACTTGGCCAGGATAAGCCAATGTAAGAAGAAAGAATGGGAAAAGGTCGCTAGAGATCAGCCCTCTTTCTCTACTCCCTATAGCACTCTCTTCAATATGATGTCTTTTAAAAAATATAATCATATTATGTATGTGTCATTTGATGTACATACATATATATCATATATCAATATATATGATATATATTATATATATATATATATATCATTTGCTTAACGTCCTATAATCACATAGTCTTTGAACTATAAGATAATAGATAATTTAGGATTCTTGACTCCAGAATTCCATTCTTCCCTTTTCTGTAGTATTCCTCATGCTTTGCCAGATTCACAGTATGGAAGGTTATCTACTCTGCAGTGCTTCAGGGTCTATAGCTAGGCCCATTATTGGAAATTGGCTTTGCCAGATGTAGCAGTACCTCTAGACAGATGCTTTGTAATAAAACATTATTTTAAAATGCTTTGCTTGCTCCTGTCATCTCATGTTGACTATATTGAACCTAATGCTATTTTCTTCTAGTGTCCTGAATCAGTTTTAAAAATATAACTCTGTTCACATTTAAGTCATGTATTTCAAAGCAAATTTTTACTTTAAGTTTTGCAAAGTCCAAGTAGCTGTAAAGAAAGCAAGGTTGAATTCTCCCTTGAGCATCATCTTAAAAGATATTACCCTAATTCTAGATCTAATAGCTGTACTTCCTGTTTTCATTTTGAACCTAGAAGACAATACTAATTCAGTTGGATTTCTTAGATAGTATTGTATTTGTACCCAAGCATAAATATTTTGATAAAGCCTTTTTTAAATATATATGAGCAAAAGAGATTAGCAAAAGCCTTTTAATAAAATTGCTCAAATGATTGATTTTTTTTAAAGTGCAAAGTACTTTCTTCACAATATCCTTTACATGGTAAGTCTGGTCTTGTACTTCCAGAAAGCTCATATGACCAGTATCAACTAGGATCAAACCTAACAAGTCTTGTTAGGTGATTAGACTTTAAGATTTTGAATACTGGATCAGTAAGCAATTCTAATGTGTTATTGACAGGTAAGAGAAGCTACCCCATGAGAAAAAATGGGGACCCAAATATTTACTAGTTGTGAACGTATAGCTTTGGCAATAGTACATCACCTAAGCCAAGAACTGTTTCCTAGATTTTTGTCAGTATTGAGTGAGAACAAATAATATTCTCATTTGAGGAAGAAGTTTCTTCTCTTCCTCCTTCAGCCGCTTCCAGCTCTCTTCCAACTCTACTAACTCTCGCCATTTTGAGAATATTATATGCATTCATGTATGGGCACACAAACATATATGCACACACATATATACACAAATATGCATGCCCAGGTAGACATATAAATATGTATGCACATATGAACATACATAGATGCATGTGCAAATATCTATAGAAATACCATAGATATAGAAATAGATAAAGCTAAACATCCCTGGCACCTATGCAGCACAATGTCAGACACAGAGTAGACAATTTATGTGTTTATTCAATCCATGTTAATTGATAGAGTGCTTTAATCTTCCCAAAGATATTGTATACACTGATTTAGGTGATCCTTAAAACTACCATGTCAAGTATATAGTTTAAAAATTATTGGACCTGTTTCAGATCCATAATGTCCTATTCTTAAAAAAATACTATTCCTAAAGATAATTGTATATTTCTGAGCATTTTGCTACAAAGCATAACTTTTCATTTGCTTATAATGATATGATGATCATAAATGATTCTTATGATTTTCTGCTTATTGCCTAAATGCACAGGAATAATTTTTAAAAAGAGATACTTGGGGATGAGTTAATCTGGATCAAATATCAACAATACGACACCAAATTGGGAGTCCTTCCATTGGCTCATAAGACCAGTAAGTAGAAAAATAAATAAAAGTACTTACCATAAAACTCTTAAATTTGAGGTATGAAAGCATGTATATAAAGGCTGAACAAGAGAAAAGGCTATGTCTGTTTACAAGTGAGAGCTGTGCAGAGACTTGTGAAAAATGTTCTCAAGGCCTGTATCACAGCCACTGGCAGGAATCCAAGCTGTTTTACAAGGGGTGCATTTAATTAACCCACTCTGACTTTCTGACTGCTAATATGGATGACACGTATGGATGAACCCAAATAATTAAAAAGCATTTTTTCTGTAAAAACATCAGCAGCATCAAGTAAACATATTGTGGCTCTGGTGTATCAAGTTATGTAGGTGTTAGATACTTCAGCTTAAATTACTTGACTGCATAAAAACAAACACACCAAATCAATATATTGCCTTGCCAGCTTGATGCTTCTGACTTTTTCCCCTGATACCATGTTCAACAGAACATCAGTTGAGAAGGATTTTTGTTTCAATGTCTCTAAAAGTGAGATAGACACTTTTGTACAAAGTCCTACCCTGATGCCTCATTATGTCATGGGAGTGAAGTCTGGTTCCCAAAGGCGAGGTCAGTGAAACAGAAGACAATGGAAGACTCTGCTGTTCTAGGAAAGTCTTGAAGTACAGTCCCGGCAATAGAGCATGTCTTATTTCTGAGGATCAGTTTGGCTAAGTACAGAGAAGCTCATCACCAGTATAGTGCCCACTTCCATCGGCATGGCATGAAAAATTATCTAGCCAAGGCAAACTATGTTACAAATAAAAATATAAACACTTCCTTAGTCCCATTCAGGCTACATTTTGTTTTCGTAGTGGTGGTGGTAAGTAATTGGAAAGAGAATAGAAGATGATAAGAATCACATAATTTTTAGGCTGTGTATAAATAATAATGATTGTTGGGTTGTTCTAAATGTGACTAGGTATATAACATTTACATGAATATACATGTATATGTGTATATATACACTACATGTATGTGTGTATGTGTACATATATGCATAAATATTATACATATATATGTATATGTATATTTTGTGTTGCTTGTTGTGTTATAGAGTCATTTATTTATTTAGTTATTTATTTGGTCCTCTGGAATTTTCTGGGAATCTTTTAGTTGAGTAAGGTTTAGTATTTCTTAGAATAAATTGTTTATTTTCATTTCCATTCTTTCCTCTAGAACTCTCATTTAATTTGTTTTCTGCTTTTTTTTTATTCATTTATTTCTAGGACTATGATATACTGAATGGGGTACTAGAAATTAAGTAAGTAAGACCTAGGTTCAGAGGTACCCAAGCTTTGGGCTTTTATAATTTAATTATGACTTTCCAATAATCTAATGATTCTTCAATTACTTCCCCCTTGACAAAATACCTTACATGTTCAGCTGTAATTTCAATATAGATCTAGAGACAGAAATAGATGTAGATAGATACATAGATATAGATAATTATGATATATATGTATATATATCATGTATAATTATAACATACAGATAGATATACATATATAGAACAAAAAGTTCTCAGAACAATTTGATTTAACTATTTCTAAAGGCATGAAATAAGTGTATGAAGAATGCCTATCATACAGCTCATGATATAAAACTGGAAGAACAATCTATTGAGTTGGCTTATCAGAATATTTTCTAGAACTGAAATCACAAATGCACAGAGTTTAATCTAGAATTAGAAAGATAAGAGTGATCTGGATTGCTTTGGAAAATGTGGCAATGTTGTTGATGACCCTAAGATATAATAATAATAATAATAATTAGCATTTATACAGCTCTTTATAAATATCTCACTTTATCCTTACAGGAACCCTGGGAAGAAAGTACTATTATTATCCATTTTTTTACAGATAAGGAATGTGAGGCAGCCAGAAGTTATGTAACTTCCCCCAAGGTCACATATATAGTAAGTGTCTGAAGCCAGATTTGAACTTAGGTCTTCCTGATTTTAAAGTCAGTGCTCTATCTACCATTTAGTTAGTTTCTATCTAAAACAAAGGCCTATCTTTTCAATATCAACATTCTAGTGATTGTATATAGTTATAAATCAAGGAATATTATAGTTTCTAAATGATTAAAATTTTAGATCACTAAGAGGGAAATGGAGAAGCAAACGGTACATGCAAAGAAGCTGTGTCATATTACAATTATTCAAGAGAAGTGGCAAATGGGAGATCAACAGAGAAGATTGTAAGTGGAAGAGGAGGTGTATGTCAGTCACAGTGAAAGTAAGGCATAAGTGATGGGTAATCACCATGCTCTGTTGATATCTTGGAAATGTGAAGAGATTCTAACACTCTGAGTGGACATATGTTTTTTGAGTAATAATCAGAGAACAGGGATCAGATTCCTGAAAAAAAAAATGTGAATGCGGATGCATTAGGATCTGTATCATTCAATGTAGTAGCATATTGATGAGATAAGAAATCCATGCAAGCATTGAAGCAAATCCCCTAAATTGAAATTGCTATTTAATGCCTGTGCTTTTAAGAAGTCAAACATTTACTTTTATTAAGGGAATTATTTCTGGATTCAGTCAAAGGGCTGCACTTGAAGACTTAGAAGGCCACATGTGGCCTCAAGGCCACAGGTTCCTAACCCCTGGCTTATTTTCTACCGAGAAACTTACATATTTTCAATGTAATAAGATATTCTAGGACATAAGAAGCTGTGTGGGAATTTGTTAATATTTCAAGAAGACTGTCATAAGAACTCCACACTTTAATTCATCTGCCTCTTGCCTATTATTGTGAAAATGAGAGGTAAACGCTTTGATATGTCAAGCTTAGTATTACCACAATGGTATTAATGATAATAGTAGTAGAATCTCCCTTTTAGAGGTTCATTTGACCATTGGTACTAAGAATATTTGCCACCTCATCATATGTTTGAATCCTGATTTCATATGTTATGAATGTCCTATTGGAGATATGAGATTGCGCATTCCATAAACTCAGTCCCTATATATCAGGAAGATTTAGGGCAAGTCAATGATGCTAATGAACACACAATAGATTCAAAGATGGCTTAACAGCCATTATATGGGACCATTTCAAAGTTATTCTGTGAGTGAGCATTAGGTGGATTCCACATGGAAAAGTTTTTGGAATTAATCAATCCACAGGTTAATCAAGAAATGTTCATTAAATAAATAATGTATTGTATTCTGAAAGGAATATGAGACATTCCCAACTTTCAATTTGCTTGTAAGTAATACAATTAAAAAAGCTTTTATTTAACCACCTACTCTGTGTAAGACATTATAAAGAGTACTGGGAAAGCAAAGTAAATAATAAGTTAGCTATTCCCTTTAAGGAGCTTACAACATTATGATCACAAATAAGTGATGCATGTTAGCACAACACATGGGAAAACAGAAAGTTTAGATTGAATGTTATGAGAAATTTGAAGAAATGTTATTTTCAATTAAGTTCAGTGGGCATTTATTAAGTGCCTACTATGGGCTGTGAACATTGATAGATACTGGCAAGAGAAAGGGATCCATGGAACATTCTCTGTCTTAACTTAAGGAGTTCACATTTTAGAGGTCAAAAGATACACAGATAAATGTAAATATATGTGAAATAATCAGAGGTGTGTGGAAATTGTTAACTGGGGAATTGGGAACAGCTTCTTACAGGAATTGGCACAAGAATATCTTTGAAGTGAGATTCCTAGAGCAAAGGTAAGGAAGTATGTCTTTCTAGGCATGGGAGAATAGCTCTGAAAAAAAAAAAAAACATTGACATAGAATATAACATGGCTTTTATAGGAAACATCACATAGATCAGAGGAACTAAAACATAATACCCAGGAAAAGGAGAAGAGTGAACTAATCCTGGAAAGCAAGTTGAGGAATTATTTTGGAGGAACACACACACACACACACACACACACACACACACATGCACGCACACACACACACACACACACACACAAACATATGTTTTATCCTAGAAGCAATGGGGAAATAATGAATTTAGTTGAATAGGGAAGTATCATTCCTCTATGAAAAAAATAGTAAAAATAATTAATTAGAAGATGATTAGATCACATTTATATTTTACTTTATGACTTATAAATGTCTTTCCTCAAAATAAGCTCCTTAGGTAGATATTTAACACAAATAGAATGTGAGTTTCTTTTTGGAAAAGTCTGTTTCCTTTTTGTCTTGATAACAATAGAGCCTTGTGTATTACCATGCACAGAATAGTCATTTAAAAAGAAAAGTTTATAAATTGAATTGATGTTATTATGCCCATTATACAGAAAATGAAAAGGAGACTCACAGAGATAACTCGTGCAGGATCACATGGTTAATCCATGTCATAACCTGGACTCAAATTAAGTTTTTCATGTAGTTTCAACATCACACTCCTTACAACTGAAGAAATAAGCACCAAGTACAACAAAGTTGGCCTTTTTCAGTGATGATGGTCAGGTAATGGCAGCCTCACACTCATTCCTTTTGTTATTAACCTCATCCACCCTTAGAGATACCCTCCAGGTAAATACCTCCAGGGAAGTATCAAGATCTGTTTCTCAGGGAGCTAGATAACTCTATCCTATATCTCTGCCCATTTGAGGATAGTAAAACACATTTTATGCCTTTAAAATTAATGTAGTTTTGTGGCTTGATACTTTGCTCCTTGATAGGAACTGTAACATTTTTTTCTCTGTATCCCAAGTAACTAGAACAATGCCTGGTACATAGTAGGCAGTTAATAAGTGCTTGGCATTTTCTAAATTGTTGACTCACCTGAAATCTCAACTGTCACTTTGCCTTTTTTTAAAGTAAAATAGATTTCATTCTAGCCACTCATTTTCATTTTACCTTAAACAGAATTGGAAAGTTGGTCACCTAATCCAACCAATAAATAAGAAGAATGCATCGTATGATATACCTGGCAAGTGCTTATCCAAGCTGCTTGCAGACCTCCAAGGAGGGAGAATCCTTGTTTTTGTTTCAACTCTTTCTTTATTATTTCTAAACATTCTTGCAATTTTTATAACATTCATTATTTTTTTCTGGAGATTCTATTTTTAATGAGAATTTTTTTTTCTTCTGGAAGGTTCTCTTAGAACCTGTAACCTGTAACATTTTTTTCCTTTGTGGTCATACTGAACTCAAAGTCCTTGTTCTGGAATAGAACATTTAGAAAATCTCACTAATAATAGGGATTTTTTTTTGTCTTTATATCCCCAGCAGTTTTGATTTAGGACACCGAGGTTGAGATCCTGATCTTGGATGAAGTGGCTGAGACCAGAGATCCTATCCTATAATCCTAGCTGGAGTAACTCAATTAGGATCCTACTGGTTTCAGGTGTATTCCCTGTCACTGCAGTCTTGGATTTCAACTACATGGGTTAGAGGAACTGAGGATTGAGAGGCTGTAACAAGATCTGCGTTCTTTGTGTTCATCTCCCTCTCACAGTTTTGAATAAGACTATGGAAGATTGAAATCTAGAGCTTATTAACTGGACTTTTTATTTCTCTGTCTTTCTCTAGTGGGAATTATATCATTGGTATGATTAATAATAGCACCTATATCAGAGCAATTACAAGGATCAAATAAAACATGTATAAATGCTTACAGACCTTAAAATGCTATATAAATGATGATGATGGTGGTTGTGGTGATTGAGGTAATGATTGATAATGATGAAGATGATAATGATGATGATGGTGATGATGAATTTCTTTCCTATTTGTTGCTTATCTGACCCACCTGAATATTGTCCATTGTTCATAATAGAATTGGCTTGGCTAGAACCTTGAACATTGTCATCTTTTTCTTTTTGAAAATCTATCTTGATTTTACTAAAGGAAAAAAAAAGTGAGATCACATGCTAGAGGGAAAGGTAAAGTATGGGTCATAATTGAGGAGAAAATAACATTTGGAATAGTCATTATATGGAGCATGATAACTAATCAAGGAAAAATAAAAGGATTGCTATCCATTATTTGAGATTATGTTAGTGATGTAATGGACCTGTGATTTCACTAATGTGAGATCTAAGGTTTGATAACACATTTGTGTAGTAGATCCAGAATTTTAGGGTTGAATGGCTTCCTCCAGCAGAGAAACTGACAGCTGGTTGGTACACTGTGTAGAATGCTGGATGTGGAATCGAGAATATTTAAATTAGAATCTGGCTTCAGTTACATACAAAATATGTGAACCTGGGCAAGTAACAAACTCTGTATGCCTCAGTTTTCTCATTTATAAGATGGAGATAACAATAGCACCTACCTACCAGGATTGTCCTGTTGTTATAATGAAATATTACTAAAGTGCTTTGTAAACCTTAAGTGTTATATTGTTGTTATTACTCAAGAATTAGCAAAGTTAAAAATTTCACAAGATCTTAGTTTGTTTTCAAATGATTAGCATAGCTCCAATTGAGTG
Organism: Vombatus ursinus; assembly: GCF_900497805.2. Classification (NCBI taxonomy): domain Eukaryota; kingdom Metazoa; phylum Chordata; class Mammalia; order Diprotodontia; family Vombatidae; genus Vombatus; species Vombatus ursinus. The sequence goes on along the minus strand of NW_020954556.1, from coordinate 41,661,208 downwards.
ATAGTTTTTTTTAATTGCTAATATAGATGACATGCATATGAGAACTAAAACAATATGGATAGTGTTATTGTCGATGGAAACTCAGAGAAAAGAGGAAGTAAAAGAATCCCAGTATCCAATCAAGTGAATAAAGTGAAAAGGAAGTATGCCAAATAGTTCAATGTCAGAAGACATGCTTGGCAAACAAAACCAATGCAATCAAAATTAGAAGGAAAACAGAAAGCTGGGAAACAATTTTTACAACAAATGTGTCTGATAAAGTCCTCATTTCTCAAATATTTAGAGAACTGAGTCAAATTTATAAGACTACAAGTCATTCTCCAATTGATAAATGGCCAAAGGATATGAATAGGCAGTTTTTAGAGGAAGAAACTAAAGCTATCTATAGTCATATGAAACAAGATGCTCTAAATCACTATTGATTAGAGAAATGGAAATTAAAATAACTCTGAGTTACCACCACATACCTATCATATTAACTAATATGACAGAAAAGGAAAATCATAAATGTTGGAGAAGATGTGGGAAAATTGGAACACTAGTGCATTGTTGGTGGAGTTGTGAACTGATCCAACCGTTCTGGAGAGCAGTTTGGAACTATGCCCAAAGGACTATAAAAATTGTGCACACCCTTTGACCCAATAATGCTACTTCTAGGGCTATATCCCAAAGAGATCATAAAATGGGAAAATGACCCACATGTACAAAAATGTTTACAGCAGCTCTTTCTGTGGTGGCAAACAATTGGAGATTGAGGGAATGCCCATCAATTGGGGAATGACTGCACAAGGTATATGAATGCAATGGAATACTATTGTGCTACAAGAAATGATGAGCAAATGGACTTCAGAAAAACTTGGAAAGACTTATATGGACTGATGCTGAGTGAAGTGAGCAGAATCAGAAGAATGTTGTACACAGTAACAGCCATGTTGTGTGATGACTAACTTTGATAGACTTAGCCCTTCTCAGCAATGCAAGGATCTAAGACATGTCCAAAAGTCTCATGATGGAAAATGCTATCCAGAAAGAAGAAAGAACTATGGAGTTTGAATGCCAATCTAAACATACTATTTGCTCTTTTTTTGTTTTGTTTTGTTTTGTTTTGTTTCTTCTTTCTTGTAATTTCTCCTATTGATTCAAATTCTTCTTTACAACATGACTAATATGAAAAATATGTTTAATAGGAATGAATATGTAGAGCCTATATCAGATTGCATACAGTCTTGGGGAGAGAAGTGGGGAGGGAGGAGAAGAAAATTTAAAACTCAAAAACTTATGGAAGTGAATGTGGAAAACTAAAAATAAATTAATAAAAAATATTTTAAGAAATGGGGTAAGGACCTACATGTACAAAAGTATTTATAGCAGCTCTTTTTGTGGTAGTAGAGAATTGGAAATTGAGGGAATGACTATCAATTGGAGAATGGCTGAATAAGTTGTGATATATGAATGTAAGGAATACTATTGTGCAGTAAGAAATGATGAGCAAAGGTACTTCAGAAAAATTTGGAAAGACTTATATGGACTGATGCTGAGTGAAGTGAGCAGAACCAGGAGAACACTGTACACAGTAACAACAACATTGTGAAATAGATATGATAGACTTACCTTTTCTCACCAATGCAATGATCCAAGACAGTTCCAAGACTTGTGTTAAAAAATGCTATCTATATCCAGAGAAAGAACTATGGATTCTGAATGCAGATGAAAGCATACTTTTCAATGTTCTTTTTTTTTTCATAGTTTTTCCCTTTTATTCTGTTTCTTCTTTTACAATGTGAATAATGTGAAAATATATTTAACATGATTGCATGTGTATAACCTATATCAAATTGCTTGCTGTCTTGGGGAGGGGGGAAGGAGAAAAATTTGGAACTCAAAATCTCATAAAAATGAATGTTGGAAACTATCTTTATATGTAATTGGAAAAAAATAAAGTACTATTTACAAAAAGAAGACATACTTGAAGGTAGATTTCATACAGCTGAGTGAATCAATATTAGTTTTGTACAGAGCAACCCCATGGAGACCCTTTTTTGAACAGTGATCCTGATGAATTGGAGAAATCTGTAATACCATGGAGAATATTTTATTCAAGTATATTATGATCCAAGAGAATAAAAATATAGAAAATTCAGAATGAAGTTTCTCTTCCTAGATATAATAAGTCGTGTCCCTCAATTCTAAGATCTGCCCAAATTCAAAGAAAGATGTGATTGCTATTCTACTGAGCTACAACTCCAATTCTGTGGCACATAGATACAGGTGACATTGACAATGACAGAGACAGCCACCACTAATGCCACTGCCACCTGGGTAACATTTTGTGATATATATGGCAGTCTTCCTACATTGTCTCATTTGATCACCATAACACTGAGTATATTGGAAATTTATTAACCACATTTTGGGTCACACACATTCATATGAGGAATATTTACTGTAGACTTGTGAAATTACTTGACCAATAACAAAGAGTAAGTTATTAATTGGGGGTGGGGGTGGGAATCAGCACTCAAGTACAAGTCTGCTTACTCAAAACCCAATACTTTTTTTCACACACAAGAATAAATAAATAATAAAGATAATCCCTTGGTCTTGGGAGTATAACTTTCTCCTTGTCTCTAGTGGTTTCTTTAATGGAAACATAATGGGTTTGGCCATTTAATTCATTTTTCTCCTGCAATGGAGAACTCAGCAGAAAATCATTCAATAAAGCATGGGTGTTATAAAGTGCTTTTCTAAATGAAGGCATACTTTCATTTGGAGAATATTGAAAATATTATTTACATGAGACTTTGGGCATGGTAATATATTGTCATAGATAGCTTTGAAAATATTTTTATTAGCCTAGTTTGAACTTTTTAAAGTAAAGTGATATATAGAATATAAAAAGACAAAAGTTTAAGGAAAATAAAAATATCACAAAGGAACATTAAGATTTGTTGTCTTTAAATGCATTCCTTAATTATTTTCCCAAATGGATCCAAGAAGGTGAGTGAATAGAAATTAATTGTTTAATGAATGTATTCTTTTTAAAAAGGTAGTTTAGAAGCAATTGTCTGAGTGTTAAGTTTTCACCAAAGAACCCAGAGGTGATACATCACTGCATTAGGGAACCTAAACTAGTATTAACATTCCAGCCACTTTGTCTAGCAGCTGCCATATTTGTGGAACAATTTGTATGTAAATGTTTTTTAATATAAATTGATATTGAGGTTATCTGAGGATGGCTACTTTATACATATGATTTATGATCAATTGGAAGCATGGTCTTTATCATGCAGACAAGAGAAACAAATTGCAAGTATTTAAAGGAAAATTGAACAAAAGTATGCAAAGAGTGTCACCTTTACACAAATCCTCAGGAAATTGTTTCTTTATGGATTCTTACCACAACTGCTATTAAATAAATACAAATTGGAGTATGATACACTTCTATCATGGTTAGTGAAATATGCCACACAAGGTCAGAGAAATGGATGGGTCTCTTTTGCTCCTATACCTACCCTCCCTCCCCATCTTCTTGTAATAAGTCTTATGTTTGGTTCACAACATTTTCCTCCCTCCTTTGTTCCTTCCTTCTTTCCTTTCTTCCTTCCCTCCTTCCTTCCATCCATCTTCCTTCTTCTATGATTCCTCATTCTGGCAAGGAGTCCTTTCCAGCTAGATACCATTTGAAATTGTCTGCTTCTTTTTTGCCTTGCTTTCTGAAATTGGCATATTTTCTAAAGAATTTTCAAAGGGTAAAAATATACCGTGTTCATCATTCTAGCAAACATGCACAAGTTTAAAAGTAACAAAATAATAAGGAAAAGGAAGTTATAATGTTATAATTATCAAAGTCTAAGCAGATTATCTTATTCTTCCATGCCAGTAGAGGAAAATTTAGGATTCACATTTTATTAACTTTACCCTTTTTCTCTCATTAAACCTTTTCTTCTACTTCTTGTTTCTGATATCAAGAAGTACCAATCTGATCTCTTCCAGCGGGTGGAATTAAGCACTTAGGTTTTCTAGCCGAGTTAGATTAATAGGATCATAGGATTAGAACTGAAATGCACCTCAGAGACTATCCTGTTCAACTCCTTCATTTTATAGATGAGGAATATCATTGGAAGGTAAAATGACTTATGGGAAGTCACCTTACCACAGAGGTACTAATCATCACTCATCTTCCATGACTTCTGAGGCAGTACACTTACCACAACACCACACCTTCACTTAAGTTTTCAGGGTTCTTAATACCTTTGTAATATGTTTATTAATCTTTTCTTTTTTTCAGGGGTGTTATATTTTTGACAAATGGAAGAAAAGTCTTTTCAGGCTAACCTGTTAGGACATTATTAGCACCTCGTACATCCTGGTTTCAAGTCAATATATATTTATGGATCATTAATATCAATAAATAAGTAAGATAATATATTTGGCATACCACATGGAGACAAGGGAAGAAAATTGAATAATCAATTTAAAAGAAAACTAAAGAGAGCTTCCCAAAGAATGTCACTTTTTAGATGTCCCTAGGAAATGATTTTCCATTAATTTTTACCAAAATGTTTTTATCCATGTAAGCATGGAGATTTGCCTCTGGACCTATTTGAATTTAAAACCTTGTAGCTGGTAATGAGCCTTCCCTATTCAATCTGCAGCAAATTTTCTCCTGGGCTTTAGGCCTTATTATACTAACCTCGAAGTTACCTTTTTTCTTGGTTTTAGACATTGGGAATTCTAATTTACTATTGGCACTTTCCTTTCTATCCTACTTGGTTTAACTGAAGCATAATAAAGAGTAATGTTTTATCATGGTTGATGAAATATGCCACACAAGGTTAGAGAAATGGGTGGGTCTCTTTTGCTCCTATACCAACCTTCCCTCCTCATCTTCTTGTAATAAGTCTTATGTTTGGCTCACAACATTTTCCTCCCTCATTTGTTCCTTCCTTCTTTTCTTCCTTCCTTCCCTCCTTCCTTCTATCCATCTTCTGCTTTTATTCTTTACTTGAATTTATTCTTCAGTTGATTATTTAAGTAAGCAACAAAAAATAATGAAATGCTGAAGTAGAAATGACAAGAATCTTGGAAGTCCATGATCACTGTCACAAATTTCATGATAGAGAAAGAGAAGAAAAGTTTATGATGTTTGATATGAAACCTAGATTTGAAGAAAGAATGTTACAGAGGCTTCATAGAAGGGAATAGAAATCTCTTAAAATAAAATTATGGAGGGGTAACTAGGTTGCACAATGGGTAGAGCATTGGCCCTGCAGTCAGGAGGACCTGAGTTGAAATCCAGCCTCAGATACTTATTAGCTGTGTGATGCTAGGTAAGTCAGTTAACTCTGATTGCCTCCAAATAAACAAATAAATACAATATGAGAACGGAAATGGAGGTCAGGTAACAAGAATTTATTAGTCACCTACCATGTACCTAATTCTATGATAACTGCTGAGAATGCAAAGAAAGACAAAAATTTAGTCCTTGCCCTCAATAAACTCAAAATCAAATGAGGTAGATAACATGCAAACAGCTATGTATATAGATAGTATAAATGGGAAGTAAACTCAGAATGAAGTCACTAGCTTAGAACACATGACTAAGAGGATGGTTTTTAAGCTTTTAAAAAGGGAAGCAGTTATCACTGAGACCCGAGTAATTTCATCAAGAAGATTTCATATCAGACTCAGACTTCCCTTATTTCTTTTCTTGACAGGTTACTAGGCTGGTAGATCATGCTGAAGCTATAGTGATTTTAGTGCTAGTTCACATTTACATAGTACTTTAAAATTCACAAAATACTTAATAGAATTATTGCATGATGTACTCATAACACCACTTCAAGCTAGATAGTATTATTCCCATTTTATAGATGAAGAAGGTGAAGGTCATAGAGGTTAAGTAATTTGCTCTGGGTAGAATAAGTAGTAAATATCTGGGGCCATATTTGCACATAGATCTTCCTGACTTAAGGATCACCATGGTGACTTTTATTCCACACTACCTCTATAATGCTAGAGACAGATTGTACTTCAGCTTCAGCTCATCATTTAACAGTGTCTTTCATGTCATATTTATAAATAAGATGGAGAAATATGGGCTAAGTACTAGAATGTTTAGGTAGAGTTGGAACTGATTGAATTGTACAGATAGATAAATAGATGGATAGGATAGGATAGATACAGTGATATATATATATGTGTGTGTATATATGTGTATATACATATATACATATACAAATGTATTCATATGCATACATATCTATTTATTTGTGTATATATCTATCTATCCATATATATATAAAATTATGGCATGCTTTTCAAATTTGTAGAAGACCAATGCTTTTCAAATTTGTGGAAGATCAATCTTAGAGAGATAACTAGAATTGAATTACATTTAGGATGAGAGTTTTTGAAAGGCTAGAATAATAGGTAGGCTCCAATAAGAAGAATTTTAATAGAAAAAGACAAACCACTTAACATTTGGGTCCCCAAAACTGTACAGATGAGAAGCTTGGCTAGAAAACAGTTTCTGTAAAATAAAAAGATTTTAGTTGACTGCAAACTCAAAATGAACCAACAGTAGATATTGCAGCCAAAAAATCTTGTTTAATCTTTGACTGTATAGAATTCAGAAAAAGTGAGCTAAGCCTTCCATTATCCTCTGCTTTGGTCCAGTCCCATGCAGAATAGTAGTTTCAGTAGTCCTGGGGACCATATTTTATGGGAAAAAAATAGGTAATCTAGTAACAGAAAAGGGTAGCCAAAATGGTGAGAAGGCTATAAAATATACATACTAGCAATGGTTGAAGGAGATAAAGATTTTCAGCTTAGAAAAGGGGAGATGTAGGGGCCACTTTATTTGTCTTTGAGTATTTGATGGGGCATCTTTTAGAAGAAGGATTTGTTTTGTTCTGTGTTACACTGAGAGAGAAACTATGAATGGTGAGTAGAAATCATAGAGGGAGATTAAGAGTTGAAGGGAGGGAAATCTTCTCATCAATTAATGTGATCTCAAAATGGAATAGCCCACCTTGGAAGTGGTGGGTTTTTCCTCATTGGAATTCTTCAAGAAGAGGGTAGACAACCACTTTAGGATAGTGTAGAAGGGATTATTGATCTGGTGCTATTTGGATTGGGGCAGCTAGGTAGTGTAGTAGATATAGTGCCAGACCTGGAATTAGGAAGATTCATCTTCCTGAGTTCACATCTGTTCTCAGACACTTACTTGCTGTGTGACTATGGGCAAGTCACTTAACCCTCTTTGCTTCTGTTCCTCATCATAAAATGAGCTGAAGAAGGAAATGACAAACCACTCCAGAATCTTTGCCAAGAAAATCCCACAAGGGGTCACAAAGAGTCAGACATGACTGAACAACAAAACTGTCTGTAATAAATGCTCTTTTTAGTCCCTCACAGGTTTTACATTCTATGATCCTTGACTTTACATGATGCTCCAAAATAGATAATGCACTCATGATTCATTAGCTCCTCATATTTGCTTCTAGGAACTCTCACAACTGAGAATCATTAGCTCCCTCCACCATATTTCTAGCGTTACCCTGGACTAAACCTTGAGTAGCCTTTTCCTAGCCTTTTCTTAGCCTCTCAGATAGGAGACTCCTTTATTAAAATGGATACAACAATTTTTTGGGAATGATTAGCTACAACTCAATGACAGAAGGAAGGTGTAGTGGGGTTTTAGGAAAGATCCTGGGGCATTACAGATGTTCCCCATTCAGCCTCTCTCTAAGGCACAGTGCAATTCGGTGTTTCTTTAGCCTGGAGCCTTGCATTACAAAATGATTGGCCTGGTATTGGGGAAGGCTGTCAGAAAGATTTTGCAGAGTTTAAACTGCCTTCCATCAGTTCCTCACTTCTTGACTTATGAAGGGGACTTGTTTTTATATAATTATTACTATTGTGTTATGTTTTTATCTTCAATTATTAAAGTAGTTTTAATTAGATGTTGTAGTTTATGAGTATGTTTTTCATTAAAAACAGTAAGTACAACAACTTTAAACTTTGAACCTGCTAGACCAAGCAAGATATAATCTTAACTTAAAATAAGACATGGTGATGAGTGATCTAACAAAAGCTTGCATAAATAAGGGGTTCTGAGGTTTGCTAAGTGCTGTACATGTGTTAGCTGTCTCATTTGATCCTCACAACAATCCTAGGAGACAGGTGTTATTATTATTGCCATTGTTGTTGTTCAGTTGTTTTAGTGCTATGTTACTCTTCATGAGCCCATTTTTTTTGTTTGTTTTGTCTTTTGGTAAAGATACTGAAGTGGTTTGCCATTTCCTTCTCCATTGCACCACCTAACTGTCCCTTATTACCATTTTATAGGTGAGGAAACTGAGACTGAGAGAGAGATTATCCCAGGATCATGCAACTAAGTATATGAAGCAGTATTTAACTCTAAGTCTAAGACTCTAACTACTGAGAAACAATGTTGCTTCATTTATATAAAAGCTAGGTTTAGTGACTCACTCCAGTAATCCCTGCTATTAGAAGAGGCTGAGGCCAGTAGGTAACTTTAATTCAGGAGTTTGGAGCTTCACTATGGCCAAATTCCATTGTCTGTTCTCACTAAGTCCAGCACCAACATGGTGAACTTCTGGAAGCGGGGTGGGGCTCACAAAAAAGGAAAAACTGGTCCAGAGAGAAAGTGAGGCTAATCAAAACTTCTGTGATGATCAGAGGCAGAATTGGCCCAATAAGTGTCCATCATACCTCTAGCCTGGTTCAGCTTGGGAGAAACAGTCTCCAAATCAATAAAATATATAATTAAATAAAAATCAAATTTCCAAAGCAACACAGACATTATTGTCCACTTACCAATGAGAAAGACTTAGAAGGGTCAAGTAACTTGTCTTTGGTAATGGTGCTAGTGTGAGAACTAGTTCCCTGAATTGAGTCCTCCCAGATTTCAAATCCATCACCCTATCCACAATTACCACATTTCCACTTAGCCCTATGCCAATGAATGAGCACGGTTAAGGATAACCGTTCCTTTCCCCAACAATCTTTAGATGATTCATCCTCATGGACCCTTTCCTCCAACAAGGCGCAGGTTTTCAGAATGTCCTTCACTACAGGTTTACAATATGAAAGGAGAAAAAATGAAAAGAAAAGAGTAACACCAAAAAAAAAATACCCTCTTTTCACATAAAAGTAGTTAATAAGACAATTCCCTCCTCCAATTCAATTTAATAAGCATTTATCAAGTGGTTACTATGTGCCAGGCACTGTGTTAAGTGCCAGGGATACAGAAAGAGGTAAAAGACAATCTCTACCCTCAAAGAGTTCACAATCTAATAGGGAAGATATGCAAACAAATACATACAAAGCAAGCTTTATACAGCATAAATAGAAAATAATTAAGAGATGAAAGGCAGTGAAATTAGGAGGGATTGGAGAAGGGGGTGTGATTTTAGTTGGGACTTAAAAGAAGCCGGGGATGTCAAGTGTTGGAGTGGAGAAGGAGAGCATTCCAGGCATGTGGGAAGCCAAAGAGAATGCCTAGGGCTGAGAGATGAAGTGTCTTGTTCCCAGAAAAGCCAGAAGGATAGCGTCACTGGACAAAAGAGTAGAGTACATATTGGGGAGTAAGGTGTAAGAAGCCTGGAAAAAGGGGTTAGATTATGAAGGACTTTGAATGACAAACTGAGAATTTTGTGTTTGTTCCTGGAGGCAATAGGAAGCCATTGGAGTTTACTGAATAGCAGGTTAAGATGATCAGACTTGCATTTAGGAAAAACATATTAGTGACTGAATGGACCATGGATTGGACTAGGGAGATACTAGGGAGATAATTGAATCAAGCAGACCCACTAGCAAGCTATTGTGGTAATTGAGGCATGAAGTGATGAAGACCTGCATTAGAATGGTGGCAGCATTAGAAGTGAGAAGGCAGTATATTCAGGAGATGTTTCAAAGGTCAAATAAATAGGCATTGATAATAGTTTGGATATGGAGGTGAGATATAGTAAGGAATGTAGGATGACTCCTAGGTTGTAAGCCTGAGGAACTGGGAAGATGGTATTATCCTCTACAGTAATAGAGAAGCTAGGAGGGCAGGTAGGGTTTAGGGGAAAAGATAAAGAGTTGTTTTGGACATAACAAGTTTAAGATGTCTACTGGACCTTCAGTTCAAGATATCTGAAAAATATGGAGAAGCAAGATTGAAGGTCAGAAAGAGATTGGGGCAGGAAAGGTAGATTTGAGACTCTTTGGCATAAAGATGATAATTAAATCTATGGGAACCAATGAGACCATCAAGTGAAGTAGTATGGAGGGAGAACACAAGAGGACATATGACAAAACCCTGAGGGATACCGAGGGTTGGAAGGCATTATTTGAAAGAGGATACAGCAAAAGAGATAGAGAAAGAGCAGTTAGATAAGTAGGATGAAAATCAAGACAGAAGATAGTACAAAGGAAGATAGATTGACCAACAGTGTCAAAGGCTGCAGAGAGGTCAAGGAGAATTAGAATTGATAAAAGGTCATTGGATTTAGCAACTAAGAGATCATTAATAACTCTGAAGAGAGCAATTAGAGCAGTATCATGATACTCTACCTAATACTCAATATCAAAGCTCTTTCTCACTATAAATCTCATATAGACACATACATGTATATAAATATATATAAAACATAATATACACATGTATAATACATATGTGGTACATTTATGTGTGTATATGTGTGTATGTAACCAGGCCTAGGCATATAACTTATTGCTTAAGGTTTGAAAGGTCAAAATTGTTTTTTTAATCTAATTTGCATTTATTAAATATAAAAAAGGAAAGTCACTAATATTTGAATAATTGTCTCTTTCCTTGGTACCTTAAAGCAGTGGTCAAAGATGACAGAAGTCTTGACTTCTTGCCCTGGAATGAGATTGAAGGGTCGAATGAAGTCTAATCAAGAGAGATGTGTGTAATACTCAGAATGGGACAATTTCTCAACTGAATAGCTTTTGGAATTGATGTGGAATTTTCCCTGATGATGACATCTCACGCTAATAAATGCTTTCAAATTGCTATCCAGTTGATCCAGAGCTCTTCATCTGAGATAAAAGAGTAACCCACCCCTAAAAAAAAAAGAAATCCTTTTGTTAAATGCTCTGTCCCAAAGACTGTCCACTATCTTTACTGTCTAAACCTTCACGTATGATCATAGATTCAGAGCAAGAAGGTCAACGTCATCAGTTCACAGATGAAGAATATGAGTCTCAGAGAGGTTAAGTGATTTCCCCAAGGTTACACAGGAAGCAATTAGCAGAGCCAAGATTCTAAACTATGTCACTTAAACTCTAGATAGATCACTCTTTCCTCTCTACCACAGTCCTTCCCAAAATAATCTTGACTTCAACCCTGCTTTGGGTTCATTTTTGATTTGCATGGTTGCAAAAAGGCTGCTTGAAAGAAAAGATGGCTTTCCACAGTGGATATTACTTGCTTGTTGAGTAATTAAAAGATTTTCTTCTCTGGGTTGTGAGGTCAACACTCAGTACAATCCTCTACCATGGACAAAGACTAAAATCAAGAAGTGTGGGGACCAGGTCCTATTGGAGACTCCTAAAGACATATTTTTTTTAAAACACACAAACTATATTTTCATTGAGTAAGAAACCTACATAAGCAAGCACAGTAGGTTGTGAACAGATCACTCTGCCTTATTGTTATGGATGGGTAAGTAGAGACTCGGGAAAAGTTGTTACATGCACAAAGCAGTCAGAGCTAGACTTGAACCCAGACTTTCTTTCTCAAAATTCTAATTTTTTTCTAAGCTGCTTCTCAAAATAAATCAACTACTTCAACTTAACATAGTGAGATATTGAAATCTGGAAAATTTGAAATGAAGTTGGAAAGGTAGATAGGAGTCATATTGTGAAGAGACTTTAATGGCTTGCTAAATTTTATTTTATCCCCAAGAGCCAGTGAAAACTTCTAAAGAGTGGAGTGAAATGATCAGACCGATCTCTGTATTTTGGTAGCTGTGCGGAAGATGGAGTGAAGACTGCAAACAAGAAGACTAATCTTGAGGATATAGCAATAATGCAAGTGAATAGCAACAAGAGTTTGAAAGGTGGAGTTAAGGATGGTGGTGAGGGAATGACCATGAGAGTGGAGAAAAGGGGACAGATGCTAGAGATATTGTCAAAGTAGTCATTGGACATGGAAACTAATTGGGGCAGCTGGTTAGTGAAGTGGATAGAATTCTCAAACTGGCATCAGCAACACCTGAGTTTAATCCTGCTTTAGGTTTACTATTTGACCCCAGGCAAAGCACTTAATCTTTGTTTGTTTCAATTTCTTCATCTAAAAAATCAGTATAATAATAGCACCTATCTCCCAGAGTCATTGTGAGCATCAAATGAGATAATAATTGGAAAATGCTTAGCAGAGTGCCTAGCACACAATAAGCAACATATAAATGCCAGGGCAACTAGGTGGCACAATCAATTAAAGTGCCAGGCCTGGAGTCAGGAAGACTCATCTTCCTGAGGTCAAATCTGGCCTCAGATACTTACTTGCTATGTGACACTCAACAAGTCATTTAACCCTGATTGCCTCAGTTTCCTCATTTGTAAAATGAGCTGGAGAAAGAAATAGCAAACCATTCCAGTACCTTTACCAAGAAAACCTAAAATGGGGTCATGAAGAGTTGGACACAACTGAAAAAAACTGAACAGCAACATACAAATTTAGAGATGTTTTCTGCTGTTTGTTTGTTTGTTGTTATTGTTGCTGTTGTTGCAGTTTTCCTGTGATTCTCCTGAATTTCCAGGAGATGGTGGTCATTCTTTTCTCAGAAGACTAGCTATCTAACAGTCTCTAATAAATAATACTCTTTATCCTCTGCCATATTGTAGTTCATTTACAATTCAAAACATACCTTCAGGACTGAGTGCCTCTGTTTTCTGAATGGCAACTTTTGTTTCAGAGCCGTGAGTCTTACATAGGCATGATTTCTCAGGGGCAGGGCAGAGGAAACATCTTCCCTTTCACTTTTTAGATGATCTCTACTCCATGATGGCTCATCATGGCTCATTTTGTTTTATATCCTCTTTTTTAGAGTTTCTCCTCTTGCTCCTGCCAGTACTTTCCCATTAAGGGCCTCCCCATGTGCCCTTTTGGGCAGCTAGATGGATTGTTCAAATTGCTTAGAAATGCTTCGTAAGTTATTTCCAAAGAGGAGGTAGAAACAACTCTGCCCTGTTCCTTGTGAGCCTCAGTTCTGAGTAGAGGAATAGCCCTAATCCCCATTGTATCATTTTACCTGGGGTTCTAGCTGTTGCAATGCTACTGTGGCAAGATATGTGTTAGTGCTCTTTTCTTATCTCATTAGCCTTATGTATTTCTAATTAAAAGATGAACTCATATTATCATCTTCAATAGGAATTATTGGGACTTATTGCTGGAGAGAATAGATTGGGCCTGAGTTGGACTATCTCTACTCAGTAGGCAAGGTAAATTCCCATGATGCTAGAATGCCGCATGGTAAGTGAAACTAAAGATTGCCATGAAGTCACCAGGAGTAGAGTTGGGGCAACTTCTTGATCAGTTACTCTTTTTTCTTCTCGCAGCTCACCATTCAAATGTCCAAATGTCATCTGCTTTCAGGAATCTAAACATCATCTTTAAATAGATGATTCTCATGTCTATGTACTAGCTCTAATCTTTCTGTTAAACTCCCTTTGTGCCTCACTAACTACCTACTGCACATCTCCACGGTCTTGTGGGCAACTCCTTCTCCAAATAATGAAATTGGATGTCATTCTATTTCCTTCTTACCCATTCCCACTCTAAAATTTCCTATGGGTATATATGTGTATATATATATATATTATATATATATATATAATATGTATATATATATGTGTGTGTGTGTGTGTATACATATATATATAATGCCACCTTCCAGTTACATAGGTTTGAATGAATTAATTAAAATTAATTTTTTTTCTCTTCTACCTCATTTTGATATTGTGAGTATCGAATGAGGTAATATATATGAAGCACTTTGCAAACCTTAAAGCATTATATAAAAGCTAACTATTATTATTACACACCCCAGTGCCAAATCTTATCTATTCTATAGCTTCAAAATCTTTACCACCTGTTCCCTTCTCTCTCCTCACATAGCTGCTCAGCTCTTCAGGTCCTAGTCAACTCTTGCTTAGGTTGTTGTAATAGTCTATTAATTTCTTTCCCTGCTCTGAGTCTTTTTCCTTTCCAATCCATCCTCCCTAGAGCTAACACAGATGCTCTTAAAACACAGATCTGCCCATAGCTAACTTATTTCTCAAAAATTTCTGGTGGTTCCCAATTGCACCAAGGATAAAATACAAATTCTTCAGCCTAACAAGGAAAACACTCTATAGCTTATCTTCTACCTAGTTTTCTGGCTTTATATTATTTCCCTTCATGTACTTTGTGTTCCCTGCCTAATTGCTTGTTTGCTCTTCTTCATATATGGCATTGTAACCCCCATTTTCTTGACATTTCACAAGTGGTCTCACAAGTCTGCAATATAATCTTTCCTCACCTTCACCTTACAGAATCTCAAGATTCATTGAAAACAAAATTGAGATCCCATCGTCTATATAAAGTCTTTCTTGAAATATTTATATTACTTTTTATTTTTTGTATTGCTATATGGACTTTATCACTCATCCTGCTATTATGCCCTCTGAATCTTGGACCTTACTACCCATCCTGTTGCTGACCTCTCAGTAACATCATTGGACCTGATGAACTACCTTGATGCTGCACTCTAAGAATATCTGGGCATCGTCATCTTCCCTGAAGCTGTATCTTCATATATTCATTGTTTCCTTCTAATAACATATAAATTTACTTGACATATAGTAAGCACTTAATATATATTTTTGTAATAGTGACTCAACTGGGCCACACTCCTACTCCAGAATCTTATGTTTCCCTTAAGATGTTTTGGAGATACTTAGCTTCTACCCTTCACTCAATCCCCTAGTGACTGTGTTCCTTCAATTTTAAGTCTCCTATAACTCAGTTCCATTTAACCACTTAAAAGTCAGAATAGCTTTTACAAAGAAATATTTATTTTATTGGTATACCAAGGACATATAAACAATTCCCTTTTAATATATAAGGGGGTCATTACACCACACTTATACAATCTTAGTCTTTGGGAAAGTAAGGATTAGTTTCACAACTTAACTCAGTTCCTATATAGCATGCCCTTACCAAGTTACAAGTTGAAAGCCTGCTCACTTTGAGTTTCTAGGCCATTTTCTTTTTGCTAGCCATGCTGGGCCAAATGTTCTGTCTTCTTGGTACTTCTCTTGAGGTACTAGGCATGGAAGCTCATTTTATAGCAGCCAAATGTTGTTAATTAAGGTGAAAGTGCTGATTTAAGCAGTTCCTTCAACTAAGCTCAGAGATGTGGCGCAAAGCTGAGATATGGTTGAAAGCTGATGCTATGATTGGAACTTTGTAGAAATCTCTTTTGCAAATGAAAGAACAGCAGAATAATTATTGCCTGGAAGTTTCAGCAATTTTTTACTCACAGTTCTCATTGCATTCTTGCCAAAATGAACTGTCTGCTCATTTATACTAAACTGCAATTGGGTCATTAGCAAGGATTGAGGAGCTTGAGAATTATGGCATCAAGCAAAGCACAGTACCACATAACATATATCTCCTTTGTCTTGTAAATACAGGTCTCTAGTGCTTAGTTAAGTATTATTTAGGATACTATTGGATCTTTATAGAACATTTGCATTATTAAATATTTAATTTAGACATTAAAACATGTATGAAGTTCTGTCGAGTAGTATTAATGATTAAGCAATGAGGAAATGTGTTATTACAATGTGTTAAATCTTTAATGCCCGTTAACTCCACTCAGTAAGTGTAACTGGAAACGGTACTAACTACACTTCTGGATCTCAAGAAGTCCTTTGCACATTGTAAAGAGATGATGAATCTTATAACACCAATCAATAAGTGATAAAAGGAAACTGCTCACACTAGCTCTAATTTGGATGTGGACTTTCACACAAATCCAATTAGCTTCATAATAGAGAGAGTGCTGAATACACATGACTTTCTTGCTTTGTAACCAAATGTCTCTCTGTGTGTGATTGTAATTATGTTTTTAGCTATTTTTTAATCATCTTAAGCATCAGAGAGTTATGAAAATTCCATTAAGAAATAATTTCAAGGAAACACAAATGTCCTTTGAAATTATCCCAAGAGCTTTCCTTTGAGGTTTATACAAACGCTTCCTGCAAACAACGCACTTTCTTAGAAAAGGTCAAAAAATCAAGACATACATATGTGCATATATAAACCAGTGTAGTACAGTGGAAAGAGCCCTGGATTTGTACTCAGAGGTTCTGGTTTAAAATGCAACTCTGTTACTTGTTAACTTGTGTGACAGGAGGCAATTACCCGGGTCTCTGTTTTCTTATAAAATGGAGGGGTGGTGGTGGTGGTGGACTAGATTACCACTAAATCCCTTTTAGATGGAAAAAAAACTTTTATATCAAGACATGTAGAGAATCAAAACTAGATTTATTTTAATTGTTTTCTTAATTGGGTCCAACAGATTATAAGCCATAACATAGAGGAAAACTTTCATGTGTGATATATAGCACACATATTAACTTAGGTTAAATTCTTTAACAGATCAACCCAAAGAAACTATTCAAAAGGAACATGAGATGTTTTTGATGAATAGAATTATAAAATTTTAGACTAGAGAAAATTTCAGATATTATCTAGTCAAACTTCCTGCCCCATTTAAAATTCGTTTTCAATATGTCAGAGAAGTGATCTGATGATGATGAAGATGAAGAAGATGATGATGATAACTACCTTTCATTTGGATTGCCTCAAAAGTTTTAGTATAGTTAGGCTTATTAAATACTTTTGGGACACTTTATACAGCCCCTTACGTTTTGCAAATAATAATAATAATAACATATATTATCTTATTTAATCCTGTAAGGTTGTCACCCTCATTATACCAATGAAGAAATTGGATATGAGAAATGATGAGTGCCTAAGATAGAATTTGAGCTCAGGTCTTCCTAATTCCAATTCTAGCACTCAATCATTTTACCCATGCTGCTTCCCTTGATTTAAACACTTAATCACCCTCTCCCATTCCATTTAAGAATATTCAAAGTTCTTCACTTTATTAACCTGAATATACCCCTTTGTAACTTCCAATTCTTCACCACCTGGATTGAAATAAAATAAGTTGAATACTTCCTCCATGTGAAAACCCTTCAATAATTTAATGAAAATAGCTCTATAATAGTATATACTACCTTTGCACATTCTTCCCTATTTTGTGATTTGCTGAAAATTAATAATCAGAATCAGGGAACAAAGTCATCCAAGGCTGAATCAATCATCATATCTTATATGCTTGTTACCTGGAAACAACTTGTTGAAGAAGAGCCTTAAGGTTGCATTTTCTGAAGCTGAATCAATGATAAAAAGTACCACAAGATACTACATTTTCTAAAAAACTTCAGACTTTTATATGATGATGGCTTGCTCTGTTTTAGAGACCTGCCTTTTTTATTCTCTCATTCTTGTCAAGAACAACTTTGATATAGGTATATATCAGTCTCATGAAGAATTTATAAAGATGAAGTATGTCAATTAGAAGTTCTGCACAGACTCCAAATGGAAGAAAAATTCCCTATAGCTGGTGAAACCCACCATTTCCTATTATTTGTAGTAGCATCATTCTATTTGCATCAGGATTTAGAACACTATAGCCTCCTCAATTTGTCTCAAAACTACTTAAAAGAAACAGTACTAGAAAAAAATATAAAGGGAAAATAATGGATGAAAAATACTCATTATCTAAGCAACGTTATGTGACTATAGACAATATATATAATCCACTGGGTCAATACATCAGTATATATTAACAATAGAATGGGAAAGACAAGAGCCTCTTCAAGAAAATTAGGGATATCAAGGGAACATTTCATGCAAAAATGTGGGTGATAAAAGACAGAAATTGTAAGATCTTAATAGAAGCAGAAGAGATTAAGAAGAAGTGGCAAGAACTATTCAAGAAAGATCTTAACACCACTGATAAACACTGTGGTATGATTACTGATAGAGAGCCAGACATCCTGGAGAAGAAAGTCAAATGGGCCTTAGGAAACTTTGCTAACAATAAAACTAGTGGAGGTGAATAGGATTCCAGCTGAACTATTTAAAATCCTAAAAGAAAATGCTGTTGAAGTGTTGTACTCAATATACCAACCAATTATAAACAGTGGCCCCAGGATTGGAAAATATAAGTTGATGACCCAATCCTAAAGAAAAACAATGCCAAGGAATGCTTAAATAACCAAACAATTGTGCTTATTTATATGCCAGCCAGATTACATTTAAGATTCCATAAGGTAGTCTTCAGCAATATGTGAACAAAGAATTACCAGAAGAGCAGACTGGTTTTCAAAGAGGCAGAAATAACTAGAGACCAAATTGCCAAATTGCCGACATTCTCCAGATTATGGAGAAAGCAAACGAATTCCGGACAAAACATCTACTTGTGCATCACTGACTATACTGAAGACTTTAATTGTGTAGATCACAACAAAATGGGGCAAGTTTTCAAAGAAATGGGAGTGCCACATCATCTCACTTATCTCCTGACATGCCTGTATGCCGGCCAAGAAGCAGCAGTTAGGACTGAACATGGAACAACTGATTGGCTTAAGACTGGAAAGGGAGTATGGCAAGGGTGTATATGTCACCTTATTTATTTAACTTATATGCAGAGTACATCATGTGAAATGCCAGGCTGGATGAATCAACAGCTGGAATTAAGGGTGCCAGGAGAAATATCAACAATCTCAGATATGCATATGATACCACTCTAATGACAGAAAGTAAAGAATAACTAAGAAGCTCCTTGATGAGGGTGAAAGAGTGTAAAAGCTGGTTTGAAGCTTAACATCAAAGGAACTAAGATCTTGGCAACTTGGAAGTTTCATCACTTCTTGGCAAATAGAGGGAGAAGAAATAGAAGCAGCGTCAGATTTTATTTTCTTGGGCTCAAAGATCACTGCAGACTTCAACTGTAGCCGTGAAATTAAAAGACATTTGCTCCTTGGAAGGAAAGCTGTGGGAAATCTGGGCAGCATACTAAAAAGAAGAGACATCACCTTGCTGACAAAGGTCTGTATGGTCAAAGCTATGGTTTTTACAGCAGCATTGTATGACTATGAGAGTTGGACTATAAGAAAAGCTGAGCACTGCAGAATCAATGCTTTTGAATGATGGTGCTGGAGAAGACTTTTGAGAGTCCCTTAGACAGTAAGGGGATCAAACCAGTTAATAATTTAAAAAATTGATTCAGGCTATCCACTGGAACGTCAAGTAGTGAACCTGAAGCCACATAATTAGAAGATGACACTCATTGGAAGACCCTGATGTTGGGAAAGATTGAAGGCAAAAGGAAAAGGGATGACAGAGGATGAGATGAATAGATGTCAAGGAAACAATGAACTTGAACTTGGACAGACCTCAAATGATAGTGGATAGAAGGGCCTGACATGCCATGGTCCATGGGGTCACAAAAAGTTGGACACAACTGAACAAGAACGTATCTTACATAGGTATTGTAGAAGGTCATTGGTCTGGAATCAGATCTGAATAAGAAAAAGAGAATGGAATAGATCGAATTTGGTGGGTGGGAGTGGGAAAGGGGGCAGCACTTTCAATAACTTTAAACTTTTCTCTCTTTCCAAAGCCCATCTTTATTAACATTAATATCCCAAACTAACTAAATGTACTCTTACCATCATCCTGACTGTCCTTACTCATGTCTCACTAAAAATTAGGTGCTGCCCTAAGGAATCTGCCTGGGCTCTGAAAGCTTAATTTTCTACTTACCATGCTTAAAAAGCAGACCTTTACATCACTTCCTGGTAATTACCCAATCTTAGGTCTGAAAGGTTCATTTTACATTCCTTTACATAATGTGATCTTGTAGCAAATCTTGATTGGGATTCAGCATTAGCCTCTTTTGGCTAGCTAATAAACACCAGGGAAAGATTTTAGACTTCAGATTATTGACTCTTAACTTTTTATTCCAAGGTATTACCAGATCCTTAGAGGAACCAAGATATGAGTGTTCTAACTTTTTTAAGGATTAGTAAGGAAAGCAGGAAATAGATAAAGTAGTCTTCTCCTTCTAGTGAACATTTAGCATTTACATTTTTTGTTTAATGTTACCCATTTTCACGATCACTCCCAAGAAATGCTTATCATTGTTTATATTAAATGAAATTTTTCAAGGATATTAACAGATCTGTTATCTGTTAAAAAATAAGTCATTCTGGTATGGTGGAAATCAATGGATTGAGTGTCAGGGTGCTAGTCCTGCTTCTGTCATTAATTCGTTGTATGACCTTAGAAAAATAATTTTATCTCTCTGCACCTCAATTTCCTCATATATAACATCAGTAAGGTGGCTTAGATAGTCTCTAAAGTTCCTTCCAACTCTAAGAGTTTATGTTTTGACATGAAGACAAAGGCATAAGAAACAGCTCCTCTCCCCACCCTATATTTCCAGTTGAATCCAAGATGGAATTTGTTCCTATTTATGAAGGCAACGGTAAACTTGTTTAAGTTTCTCTCCCATGTACTGACCTGATTATAAAGATCTACAAGTGTTATACATATAGACACTCCCCTGGGCTTAGATTGAATAGAATACAGAATGCTGCGACTTGTGTTCATGATAAAGAAACTGGCAAGATCTATGCTACCTACACCCCATCCTACTCCCCTACTTTTTCATCACACAGCCTGCTACTTAATAGAATATGTAATAATTTGTTTTATTTCACAAATCAAAAATAGTTTTGTTCCCTTTCCACAACTTTTTAAGTTCTAAGGTATTTAACAGAGCACTTTAGAGCCTAAAACTTACGTAGTTCTTCCTGCCTTGGGCAACATATTTTTGGCTGATTTTAACTGACGTTTATAACATATGGTACAGACCTTGGTTTCCTAGGTAACTTCATGTGTGGACTTGGTAGTAAGATTTCTCTTCCTTTGAGCACGTACATTGGTGGGGGAAATGATACCAGTTTCAGATGCAAGGCTTACAACCTCTTTCCTCAAATTAGGCTTCTCAGCTGTTCAGGCACTCCCACTGTGGTGGCCCATCTGAAGCTGCTCTTCAAATAGCCCCATGAGCTAGATCTTGCTATTCCTCTTTTTTTCCCACACAATATACTCAGTTTGTGTCCACAGGCATTCACAGAATGTGAGCCAAGTGGTCTACTTGATAGAGAAATGAGTAATCTAGTAAATTAATTTACTCTAACATGATCAGAGTGAGGAAGTCCCTCTACCAGCGCAGTTTAGCACCTTCTTTGGGACTTAGATTCTTTGAGAGTTGCCTAGATCGTTGATAGGTTAAATGACTTGCCTAGGAACACACAGCTAGTATATGTGAATTTGAGCTGAGGGCTTTCTAGTTCCAAAGTTGACTGAATCCACTGCACCATGCTGACTTCTTCTAAGCATCATGCTGTACAAATGAAAACTCAGAGAGACAGAGTTTCTGGTTAATTAATGACCAATTTATTAATTAGGCTAGCTAATAATCAATAAATTGATTATCAGTGGTTTCTCTTAGTAACCAAAGATACCAAAAGAGAGCCTAAAATGCCTTAAAAATACTTTCTGAAAGAGGATTCCCCTGACAAGTGAAAATCAACCTTGATTGGTAGACATTTAATGAGGAGGGAGCTAAGTCTTCACCTCCTCCTGCTGAGAACATGACTTGATCATAAGAGTAGGCAGCTTCCAGCAATCTGGGCAGGGGAAGCCATTTTCATCCACAACTCCCTGGCTGGTTTTCTTCTTCACGAGTTGGATCAACCTAAACTCTAATGGAGGAGATCAAGAATAAGGGTTCCTTCCCTCAGAGCAAAGGCTCACACAGACAGGATTTTATTTATACTCTAAATAGAAATTAGGTCTCCTAGTTGGATGGAGTCCCACCCAGAATTGAGGAGCATGTGCTTTGAGGGCTAGAAGCAATCTTGTCAATCAGCCATAATCTCCTGAGACTGACCAATCTTCACAGGAGTTGGACCTTTATAGAAAATAGAAGGAAAAAAAAGGTAGATCACAATTAGTAATTAGTAATTAAGATAATAGTATAATATTAATTTCTCTCAATATATTCCTTTGAAATTAGATCTTTTGCAGACACAGTGAAGCATGTGACCTGACAGAGTTTGGACTTATGTTAGGTTCGTGAGTGGGATAAGTTATTTGGGAGTAAAGGGCAGAAAACTAATTTTGGACACACTTCAAGTCACACTCAATTACAGGAAAGGTGACAAACTGCTCTTCCATTGTGTAGACCCAAAACTATTCTCTCCAATCTATTATCACCATAAAGCAAGACTTTCTTCTTTTTTCCCAAAAGTGTTATGTTCCTGCTTTCTTATTCTTCTTTATTATATTTTGTATAAGTTTATAAAATTTTTAAACCAGACCAGTAATTTTATCAACAAAGAGAGCTCCCAGCTTTTTTTTTTTCCTACCAAAAGAGAACAACACCTTGTCTTAGAATGCCTATTAAGTACAGCAACTAAGTTACTAACTCAGGGGTCAAGCAACCAGTATGCTTTAGAGACAGGACTTCAATCCATATCTTCCTTACTCTAAGGCCAGTTATCTGTGCAATAGGTCACTCTGTCTCTTCCTTATATCAACCTGCTTTTACTTAGACCAATTGTTTAGTAATACACAGTAGGATAGCAAGTGAAATACTAGATCTGGCCAAAAATTTCAGATATCAATGGAAAAACACTGGTCTTAGAGATAGAAGTCTTATGTTCAAGTCCTGGTGCTTACAAGTTAAATGATCCTTAGCAAGTCACTTAACTTCTCTGAGACTACTGTTCATCTGTAAAAAGGGAATGATACTAGTGTTACCTACTTCTTAAATCTACTGTAAAGATAATGCTTCAAAAGCCTTAAAACACTATTTAAATATGAGCTATTTGTTTACTAAGCTTGTTAGGACTGATGGCCAGCTTACTAAAAACAGTAATCCCTTCAGTGTATCACAGAAAGCAATTAATAAGTTAATTTCAGAATGCCCACTTTAAATCTATGCTTCTGGGATTCAAGTGTATTCTTCTCTCTTAAAATAGATAACTTCATGAACCATTATATTTTAAATGTTTTCAATTTCCTTCTAGCCCTTGAAGGAATACACACAACAGAAATGATTCAAAAATGGTTTCTAATGTAGGAGGCACTTTAATAAAATCCACATAAGATATAATGTGAAACACAATCTACTTAATCTTCTCCATACACACTGTCCTCCCTCCCCCATTATGTGCACACATTTGATATCTGATAAGGCACAGAAAGAGGTAGAGTCTCCATTCCCTATTGTATAGGGTCTTCATGGAAAGACATAAGGTTGGGGATAAAATTAGTGGATAAAATCCACTAATCTAATTAAACTGTCAAATATTTAAACCATTTCCCAAATATGATTGTAAGCTCTATGAGGGTGTGGGTAATGTCTTTACATCTTTACATATCCAGGGTGTCTTCTACACCGTAGATGATAAATATCTGATTGACTTACACTAGAACAACGTTTGTAAACATTGTGACTTAGTCTTCAACTATTTCACTTGCCTCATGCAGAGCCATATTGAATTCAATATAACTAAAACTTTTTAAGCACTAACTGTGGGCAAGCTACTCTGCTAGGGCAGATGAAAAGCCAAACCAAAACAACACCTTCCCATCAAGAACCTCCCATCATGAAGTCTTCTGGAGGGTTACCGTATGAAGAAATGCATAGAGGTCAAGGAGGTTGAGGCCTGGCAACAGACAATCAGATTTAGCATTGAACAGTCCATTGGTAATCTTTCAGAAAGCAGAGAGCATAATGGTAAGCTTAGAAGTTGGATTACAAGGGTTAAGAAATGACAGAGTGGTTAAAAAAAGGAAGTAACAAACCTAGATTATTTTCTAGAACTTATTAATGAAATGGAAGAGAGGTATAGTATCATTGCTTGGAGGAATGACAGGGTCAAGTGAAAGTTTTTGTAAGTGAAGGAAGACCTGAATATGTTTGCAAGCAGAATTAGAGGGCATGATGGAAGATGCCCGATAGAATTTTCAGCAGGACAAAATCTAGGAAGAGATCAGAGAGTCAGACTGAAGTAGAGGAATGGTCTGAGCACAGAGAAAGGACATTGGTTTACCAATCTAGTTTGGATCAAAGGAAGAAAAAAAAATAGAAAAAGATGAAGAGGGATATGGAACCATAGGATTGAGAAGACAAAGGAGCAGATGGCCTCATTTGCCTCAATAAAATAGGAAGTAAGCTGATCTGCTATGAGAGATAAAGTAGGGATGGAGTAGGCGGCTTGCAGAGAAAAGAGATGGCTAGGAACAATGAATTATAATTCTATTTTATCTTTATGCAGCATCGTATTTTAGATGTTTACATTCTCCTTCTAGCCAATGAAGAAATCCATAATTTGTAGGTATAGTATTTGTGTGTGATAGTGTCAAATGAGTAGTACATTTATGAAGTGTTATTGGAGGAAAGAAAAGAGACATCACTGTGAATGAGCTGTTCAGATAGTGAAGGCTTCCAAATTCATGCTTATCCAAAGTACCTAAAAATGTGTGCCTAGTGGTGCTTTCTACTGGCAAGTAACACAGCTAATGATTTGGTGCTGTATTAGAGAATGAGAAAAAGTTGGTAGCAACATTGCCTAGTGGTTGTTGGTTCATCTTCTCTCTACATATGGGTGTCCTCTAAGGCACTTTCACAGACCTTTGTCTTTTTACACACTTTCTCTTGGTTTATTATCTTTGCCCATGGTTTTAGTTATTATTTCTGCTTAGAATTAAGCCAATAAACATTTTATTAAGCACTTACTATATTCCAAGTACTGTGTTAAGAACTGGAAATTCAGCAAAAAGAAAGCCAGTCCCTGCTCTCATGAAGCTTACATTCTACTGAGGAAAACAACATAAAAAATGGAGCTGAAGGTTAGATGGGGTTGACAATGTAACCATGATTTTGCAAAGTAAAAGGACAACTAAGGCATGGTCATGAAGTCTACAGAGTCAGAAGTGAAATAAAGAGAAGATAGAAGTGTGTTATGTAACTTTTCTTTTATTGGAATGAACTAGGTCCCTGCAATGTCACTTCCCCACTCTCTCCTGTTTTCCCAGATCTCCAATGATGAAGGATGAAAACTTCTAGTGATATTATTATATTGAACTCAGTAGGCCTGTGTCTCATTGAGTATAGTGACTCTGAGATGTGAATTGGTTTATAACAATAATGGCTCAACTTTTTGCTGAGTGTGGTGGCATTTCTGCCATGTCTATTCCTGGATGTGTTTGGATGACTTCTAAGTCTGTATACCCAGACTCAAATTCTCTTCTGAACTTCAGTATTCTATCTACATCTGTATACATCAGGTCATCTTCAACAGGATATCTCAATGACAGCTCAAACGATCTCAATGCATCCAAAACTGAACTTTGTAGGTTTATTCCCCCAAGGTTTGCTTTTCTTTATTTTGCTGGAAGTTGGCACAATTCTTGGCACTGAAGAAACACCTAATAAATTCCTCCTGGCTGACTGATTGATGTTCAGTAACTCCCCATTGCTTCACAGATTAATCACAACTCCAAACCTAACTTTCCAGTGTCTCAACAACCTTTCTCCAACCTCCTTGTAAAGGCTTTATTTCATTTCACTTGCTAAGTCAAACTGTCTGAGTTGTTCAAAAACCTTACTGTCTTCCAAGGCTGAACTCAGATGTTTTCTTCTTCACCAGTTAATGTCAGATTTTGTGGAGTTCTGTTTTCCTCAAATTGTCTTGTACTTATACCTCTAGTACACATTTTATCCCTTAGTAAGCTATAATCTCCTGGATGGCAGAGATTTTAAAAGAATCTAATTATACTCATCAGTGCAGTGACATACACATAGTGAAAATATATAATTGTATATTTTATTGAATATTGTAAATTGTCATTTTATATAGTAGGGTAGTAACCACATTACATACATGTCAGTTGGTCACATATAGTAGCCAAGGACAAACCAATTTAGAATAAAAATGTGTTTAGCAAATGTTATAGAGAAAAAATTATGAAGGATTGAGATGAAATGTATCTCCAATGAAATGGTAAAGTGTGTGTGGGGGGTTGGGGCATTTTAGAGAAATCTTGGCGAGAGACTCAACTTGCCAAGTGCCATCGTGAAGAGATTTGAGGATGAAACGAGGGATAGTATAGAATTGAATGAAGAATAAGACCCAAAAAAGATTTTTTATAACAAACAATCAGTTTTTAGACTTTTAACATTTACAAAGCTTGTTAAATACATTATCTCATTTGAGTCTCCCAACAAACCTGTGATGTAGGAACCATAGGAAACTGAGACTAATAAGAGTTAAGTGACCTGGATAGGATTAAAAACAAATAAGTTTCTGAAACAGAATTTGAATCTGTTTCATTGACCCCAAATGCAATTCTTATCCATTAAAATAAACTGTTTTGCTTACTAGTCACCATCATGCTATCCAGTCTGGAAACCAAGCTCTGATGGACATAATCTTTTTATGTCTAGAACTACCACCAGGTAGTCCCTCTACCCTAATGGGTGCTTGTTTCATTGCCTACTACATCTAGGGGCCATGTTACAGCCATCCTTCGTTTCACTCTCTGGAATATTCTTCACTACTCTTGCCCCTAAACCTGCTGCTAATATATGTCATAATGAGCACATATATAATGCACACATATGTATGTATGCATATACATATATTTATAATTATATGTTACATATAATTATATATTATATATCATTATATCCTCATATTAAAACATAAGCTCTAGGAGAACAATGAATTTTATCACTTGCATTTGTATCATTAGTACTTGGCACCTAAAATCCTCTTTCATTTCTTCCCATTTTTTTTTTTATTTTGAGCTCATCTTTCTGAACTTCAATAATTATTTGATGGATGAATGATGTGTACACATTGGAAATCTTGTAAAGTTTTTCAAATTATTTTAGTGTTTTATTGATACCTTTCATCTTTGTGCCACAGTGATTTCTTTTTTAGTATATTTTTATGTCATTAAATATTTCTCAATTACATTTAAAACCATTTTAACAATGATTTTTAAAAAAAATTGTGATACAAATTATCTCCTTTACTTCTGTGCCATCTCCTCCTTGACAAGGCAAACAATTTGATATCAATTATACATGTGAAGATATGCATATGCATAATGATTGAACTGTATCACTAATGAATTGGTCTGCAAACATATGCAAAACATATTTCCACATTAGCTATATTACAAAAAAAGAGAGACAAAAAAAAACCAAGAAAAATAAAGTAAGAAAAAAAAAGGTAGACTTCAATCTGCATTCAGAGTTCATCAGTTCCCTCTCTATAGGTGGATAGCATTTTTCATCAATGGTCCTTTGGAATTGTCTTGGATCATTGCATTGACCAGAGTAGTTAAGTTTTTGACAGTTGATCATCATATAATATTGCTGTTATTGTGTACAATGTTGTCCTGATTCTGCTTACTTTATTTTGCATCAGTTCATATGAGTTTTCACAGGTTTCTGATACAATCCTGCTAGTTATTTGTTATACATGAAAATCACATATCGCAACTTTTTCAACCAATCCCCAGTTAATGGACATCCCCTCCACATCCAATTCTTTGCCACCACAAAAAGAGCTTTTGTAAATATTTTTCAAATAATAGGTCCTTTTTGCTTTCCATCTCTTTAGGACCACAAAGATTTACAAGTGAATTCTACCAAGCATTTAAGGAATAATTAATTTCAATGCTGTATAACCTATTTGAAAAAAATAGGTAAAGAAGCAGACCTATCAAGCATTGCCCACTCCCCCATTTTCCCCTTCAGTGTAATGGATCTTCTTTGTATGCATCTTTTATGTGAGATAATTTTCCCCATTCTTCCTCTCTCTTCCCCCCTTCTCCCAAGGTAACCTTTTTTCTTGCCTATCCATTTTTAATATCATCCCAATATAACCAGCTGACTCCCAAAAACTCTATATAGAATCCTTCCAACTGCTGTAATAATTATAACTTTCTTAGAAGTTACATGTGTTGTTTTCCCATATAGAAAAGTAAGGAGTTTAACATTATTGTGTTCCTTATGACTTCTCATCCATTTTTTAACATTTATTAATTTATATATTTTTAGTTTTCAACATTCACTTCCATAAAAATTTGAGTTCCAAATTTTCTCCCCTTCTCACCCTTCCCCCAACCCAAAGATGGCATACATTCTGAATACCCATTCTCCTAATCTGCCCTCCCTTCTATAACACCCCCCTTCTCTTATTTCCTTCCCCCTCTATTTTCCTGTAGGGCAGTTTTCCTTGATAATTTCTTGAAAGATGGTGTCTAGGTTCTTCTTCTTCTTCTTCTTCTTCTTCTTCTTCTTCTTCTTCTTCTCCTCCTCCTCCTCCTCCTCCTCCTCCTCCTCCTCCTCCTCCTCCTCCTTCTTCTTCTTCTTCTTCTTCTTCTTTTTTTGATCATGACTTTCAGATAGCTCAATAATTCTTAAACAATCTCCTGGATCTATTTTTCAGATCAATTTCTTTTTTTTTTCAATAAGATATTTCACATTTTCTTCTATTTTTTCCTTCTTTTGTCTTTGTATTATTGTTTCTTTATATCTTATTGACATCTACTTGCCCAAATCTAATTTTTAAGCAATTATTTTCTTCAGTGAGTTTTTACACCTCTTTTTTCCAATTAGCCAATCTTACTTTTTAAGGAGTTCTTTTCATTACTCGATTTTTGTACATATTTTTCATTTGGTCAATTCACTCTTTAAGGTGTTATTTTCATCAGTATTTTATTGTTCCTCCTACCAAATTGTTATTTTTTTCATATTTTTCTTCCTTTGCTTTCATTTATTTGCCTAATTTTCCTCTACTACTCTTATTTGATTAAAAAAAATAGCTCTTTCAGGAATTTCTGTTGGTCTTTTGTTCAATTCACTTCATTCATTTTTTTTTCCTTTGAGTCTTTGCTATGTCTGTTTTGACTTCTGAATTTGTGTCTTGATCTTCCCATGGCAACTTTTTATGGTATTGTTCCTTTTTTCATTATGTGCTCATTTTCCTACCCTATTTTTTGATTTTGAATTGTATGTTAAATTTGAGCTCCTTTCCTAGCCTGGTGTGTGTATGGGGTGAAGAAATGTCACTGTTATCAAGCATCAGGCTTTTTTGCAATGAAGTTTTTCTGAGTTAGTTCTAGGGGTTTGGAAAGTTCAGTTCTTTCAAGGTCATGTGATCTTTGGAGAGATGTGGCCAGTGCTCTCTTGGTCTGCACTGTGGTCCTTACCCAGGAAGGGCCTCTGATCCCTTGGGATTATAATCAATTCTATTTCTCAGGGTCCTTTATGTCCAAAAGCTGCCCCTCAGAGCTTCCACTCCCTCTTGACACAAAAGTCCTCCATTCCTTCTTGAACTATGACCCAGAAGTGGAGTAGGCAATGGAGTTGGCAAACAACATATAGTCCTGATAATCCAGTGCAAGTTCAGCAATCCCCTGTGGTCTCTTTCTGATCACTTGCCAGATCCCCTGACCATCTCTTGCTTGAGAGCTCTCAAAACTGTTGATACTTCTGTCACCCCAATCTTGTCCCACTACTGGTGTTTCATCCACATAGATGACCAGCCTCCACTCTACATATCTCTTTTCCAGTCTCTGAAAGTGTCTTAGGCTGGAAGAATGTCTTATACTGTATTTTTGTTGGCTCTGCCACCCCAAAATTTTATTTGAGGCTTTATTTTTAAGGTGTTTGGACAAAAAGGTTGGAAGAGATCCATTGAGTGCTACCCCTTCTCTGCCATCTTGACTCCACCCCCAGAAGTAATTTCTGGTAAACAACAATATCAAAATCCTTCCACATTGAAATCTTAATCAAAACAAAAACAATTTAGCAAAATATTTCATAAATATACTAGAGATCATGGTGGATTGTGCAACATGGTATAGTGGAAAAAGCTATAATGTAGAGGCAAGTGACCTGGACTCAAGTCTGAACTTTGCTAATTACTAACTATGTGACCAAGGGCAGTTTGCTCCTTTTCTGAGACTGAATTTCCTCAATTTTAAAATATTTATAAAATACTCACATATGAGATGATATCTGTAGTTAATTTTGTAAAATTATGTGTTATAAAATTCTAGTCATTGCTTATTTATTTATCCATTTATTCTTTCATTATTTATCATCTATCTTTCTGACTTTTCCTATCTTAACTAGTATGGAAGTATAGGGTCTACTCACAGGTCAATATATGTCAATTTGGCTAATCCTCTCCTACTTAGGCAACCTTGTGGCCCCTATATTCCAGAGGCAAACCATATTGATGCCAAACTTACTTTGGACACCATATCAACTTAGCCGATTGAAATTCAATTATCCTGAGCAAAAGAGCTTCCAATCTCAGCCTTTATGGTAGTAGGGATCATGTGTATGTACCAACATGAGTGGCAGTTATTTTTATTTCTCTAATATTTTCTGAATCCTCTTCTTCTCTACCATAGTATTTTTGCCCAATTCACAGAGACCATAAATTTAGTCACATGATGTAGATCCTGAGAGTTTATTTCTTATCTTCCCAGTGAAATTATCAACTTGGGTTATGCATTACTTGTCTTTCCTGTGTCTTTTTCTGAGAGTACTACTGATAGAAGTTACAGAACCATCCTGACCAGGTTCACAAATCCATATTATCATGTCTCTGTGAGGCCATTGCTGTAGTGTGATAATCTTTTTTTTAATCTCTGAATGATTCCCTATCATTTTTCACATTGAATAGAACAAACCAAGCTATTAATTTCCACTTCAATGACCCCTTCCTTTTTCTCAGTACAAGACCTTAACTCCTACTTTACAGAGAAGAAGCCTCTTTGTCTTTACTTATCTTTACTTCCTTCCCAGCTGGAACTTTAACTAGACTTTAGTTTCCTACCATTTTTCTAAGTACATAATATTTATAGAAAATGAGGTTTCTCTCCTGCTTAACAAAATTATTCCATCTATTTGGTCTAAACAATATTCCATCTCTCATCTCTTATCACTGTGACTTTCCACTGGCCACCTCTCTGTCTGAAATGATCTCTTTCCTTACCTTTCCCATTTCCCCTGGTTCATTCAAGAATCCACTCAAATCTTATATTCACAGATTATGTTCCTGTTCCCTACAGCTCCTAATGCCTTCCCATCTCAGATTACATTCCATCTGCTCTGGCTATATCACATATGTACCTAGTTATTTTCATTTTGTCTCTCCCATTGGAACTTGAGCTTCTTGAGGTTAATGGCTGTTTTTTCCCTTTCTTTGTATCCCTAGTAAAAGCTTAATATTAAATACCTGTTGATTCAATTTGATCTTGACTATAATCCCTCCCACCTCTCCTCTCAGACCCTTTGCCATTGATTATTCTCTCACTCTCCCCATCCTTCCTCTTTATTGTTTTTTTCTTCTGTCTCTTTCTCTCATTCCACCCGATCCAATCTATTTTTCTAGACTCATTTAAGTACCTATCATGTGCCAGTCACTGTGCTAAGTGCTTTAAAATTATTGTCTCATTTGATTTAAAGCATAATGTCTTACACAGAGTAGTTGCTTGATGAACATTTGTTGACTTTGTAAGGTATAAAGATTTAATGTGGCTGAATGTGTTCCTAAACTAATCTTTTTTTTTTTAATTTTTTTAAATTGTCTTATAGAGAGCCTACTAAAGGGCATTCTGAATTCCAATCAGTACTTGAGGCAAGAACAGGCAATAGATCTTACTTATTTAGAGAAATGGTAGAAAACAAAAGTCTAATTACAGTTCCGGTGGTTGATGAGTGCCTGGACCAGTTTCACTGAAAATATCACATTCAGGTTTAGACAATGTTCTGGGAATGAGTTTCAGCATTGATATAATAATGGAATACCAAAAAAAAAATATTCCCCATGCTATTGAGAAAAAGGAAAAAAAAGATAAACTTATAAGAAAAATGGTTATACTTCATATTTGTTATACTGTATTACTTTACAGTTTTCAAAATGTTTTCTTACTAATGAATTCATTGAATCCTCACAACAACCTTGTGGGATAAGGAAGGAAGATACTACTATTATTGTTACATTACAGATGAAGTAACTGAGGCCCAGCTAGTTTAAGTGACTTGTTCATAACTATAGAAAGTGATATACTTTTCTTACTTGGACTAGATGATGCTAAGGTTATTTTTCACTTCAAGATCCCATCATCCTGTCTACTAGGATAAGAATCTGGATTTTTTTAATATCTAGTCCAGTGTTCTTAGATTTACATTTAAAATTTCTTCTACCCAAATCATCTCATGTCACCACTTCTCCGTTACCTCTATATTGTCCCCATTCTTTGCTTACAATAAAGACAGAGTCATAAATACAGAGAAATTTGACACTAAAATAAATAATATTAGAATAAGGACACAGAAAGGAGAAGCGTCATAGTGCTGTGGAAAGAATGTAAAGTATAGGCTTGACTTTTATTCTTGAGAATTCTAATATGCATCATTAAAGAGATAGTGAATATTTAGAAAAAGGAAAAAGTAATTGTAATGTTTCAACATGGCTTTATCAAGTGTATTCAAGCCAGATTTTCCTCATTTCCTTTATTGACAGGGTTATTAACTATTAGATCAAAGGAATGATATAGATGCAGCATATCCTCATTTTAAGAAAGCATTTATAATGGTTGCTATGGACTGGATGGAATAAGACAAACTTCATGGAGGAAATGACATTTGAACTGGACTTTAAGAGGTAGTGGAAGAGATGGTGGGAGGGATTTCAGGCATTGGAAACTGTGTGGGCACAAAAGAGGAAAAGTACAGAAGTACAGGAGATGGAAGCTCATTTACTGGAGCACAGAATTTGTAGGAGGAAATGGGATAGAAGATTGAAAAGGTTTCCAGTTTATGAAGAACCTTGAATACTAGGTGGGGAAAGGGTGAGGGAGTGTTTGAACTTTACTTGGTAGGAAATAAGAAGTCATTTGTTGTAGTTGTATAGATTCTCCAGTCACTCTGCCAAATATGACTCCATTGGCAGGATGGATCCCCAGAGCAATTCCATCTCCTCTGAGGTCTATAGGAGTATGTCTAGGGGCTGTGGAGATTCATATAATGGAATTGTTCTGAGCTCCCTTTCTGATATGTTCCTTCTAAAATCAGTTCCTCAATGTTATTTAATCAATGATTAACACTCAGATATATTTTATGTAAATAATATTTTATTTTTTCAAATTACATGTGAAGACAATTTTCAGCATTTGTGTTTATAAGATTTTGAGTCCCAAATTTTTCTCCGTCCCTCTGTTAGCTTTTTGGCAGAGGGGAAATAGAAAGGGCTAATTGGATCAACATTCTCTTGATTTAAAAATTAGAGCTGTCCAAGAGTGGACAGATTGCTTACAGATGTAGTGTGTTACCTCTCAACAACTTCTATCAACTATTAAACATTTGCTGATTATATTTTTAAGGAGGAATTTTTGTATAGGTATGCATTGGACTGGGTGACTTCTGAGGATTCTTTTAAGTCAACTCCTATTGGTGAAGAATGAGATTCCCCCAAAGAAGTCAAACCAACAGTCTATCATCTGTCAATAAGCATTTATTAAGTACCTACTATGTACCAGGCACTGGCCTAACATTCAGATCAGGAAAGTATTTTCCTGGCTTTCTATTCTCACAAGAGCTCATGTTGAGCATCACTATGAGAACTATTAAAAGAATGAGAAAAGATTGCTAATTCTTCCCAAGAGATCAAGACATTGTATGAGGTCTATGAATTGCTTGTCAGAAATCTATGAATGAACTCAGTTAATGTCAGGGGCTAGTCTAATAAGAAAGCCTTTATTATTTTTTCAGGTCTAAATCTATGATCCCCCTTTCTCATTATGATTCTTCTTTCTACTCAAGTACACAAAACATCTGGGTGCCAAGGGGTTTGTTGTCATTTAAAATGACAATCTGCTATAATCTTCTGCCTCCATTCACAAGGATTCCCCTGGGAAATTTCAATCACAACTTGGATGACACGGGTGCTAAGCAAAAGGAGAAATGCTTTGGTACAGTAAAACTCAGAGACTAGAAAAATAGATGAACCTGACTGTCAAGAAAGTAATTGCCATTCTGTAAAATAGTATTAGCCCTGAGCTCACAGGCAGCTAATTTTCAAACACTCTCAACTGTAGAAGGTCAGGAATTAAGCTCTTATTATATCAGAAACAGATTAGACTTGATTGGAAAGTCAAATAGCCTGAAAGTCAAAGATCTGGTTTCAAGTCCAGTTTCTGTCCACTTGCTAGCCACATGATTGATCTCTGATCCACTTTCCTTACCTTATGCATGTGTGTGGGAGTATGATGGGGGTGGTTTACATTATCTCCAAGTTCCTTTCTAGCTCAGATATTCTCTAAGTTTATTACTCTTCCAACCTATTATTTTCCTTCCACATTCATAAAGGGAAATATATGGATGATGAAAAAAATTTTCTTAAGTTAAGCATTCATTCCTACATTCATGCATGCAAGCAATACTCAGCAAGCTCTTACTCTGCTTAGTTGGCATTGTGGATGCTACAAATAAGTTTAATGAACCATGTCTGCTCTCAAAGAGTTTGTAATCTCATGGGGAGACAGAATATGCCCATGTGAAAAAAATAACTGCATACCTTTCATCAACGATTTCTTCATGATATGAAGTATGTTTTGAGGTATATTTTCCTTCTCTTGACTCATAAATCCTACCCAAGAAACCTCAGACATTCCCTAAGTGTTTCTCCCTTTCAAAGTATACTAAGAAGTCTTTGAATGAGCAAAATTTACCTGCAAGGCTTTATGTAAGCTTCTAGAATCTATTATCGTTCTGAGAACATAGGCTTCTCTGGGGGATATTCACCACTCTAACTCTCTTGCCCACCCCCCATCCCTTTTCTGTTTTAGCAAAGGTTAGCAGACAAGCCAATCAAAACATTTCTAGCTATTGTCACTCTATCACTGATTCTCAAGTATAAATGTGTTGATCAAGATTAGATAGGCTTGGTCCTTTTAAAGAGACACAATGGGTTTACCTCGTGACAAATTATATATAACTATGTAACTACATACACACACACAAACCTATGTGTATATGTATATATGTTTATACTTATATACATGAATGTAAGTATATATGTATATATGCACATATAGATATGTGTATATGTGTATATGAAACTATACTCAAAGTCTATAAGACAAGCTAACCTCAATGAAATCTCATCAAAGTGTTCAAGCTTCCCTAATCAACCCTCTACATATATTACTTTTAACATCTCCATTCTTATTTCACATTATCTCACTTCATATCTTTTAAACATTAGCAAAACTGGTTTATTTGACCCCAGAACAAATCTTGCTCTTTCCTATCCAAGTTTTTTTTTTCCATTTTTTTGTTGTTTTTGTTTTGTTTTGTTTTTTGCTATTGTTTGTTTTTTACTCAAGCTCTTCTAGGAATCCTTAATGTTTAATCTCCTCTTATTTATCTTTCAAATTTCAAACCTTTAAAGCTCCATAAAAATGCAAACTCACCCCAAAGCTTTCCCAGATCTCCCTATTCAGTAATATTCTTTCCTATTACACTTCATGCAGCAAATTGTTTTTCAGTTTTCTAATTTACTTTTCAGGTTAAATGCATTATAGCTATCTGTATTGATGCCTTATCTCCCTATTAGACTGTAAAGCTCCATAGGGTGTGTCTAATATTTTACCTTGGTTTTGTATCCCACTCAATGCCTAACCCAGTATTATGCACACAATAACACAATAGTAACTTAATAAACATTTATTGTTATTCAAAAGATTATCCATTAATAAACAAAATGAAAGTTAGTTTGATATTTGATGATTTTTCCAATCAAAGTATCAGTGTGACTACTTCTTCAATAAGTACAGATCACAGCACAATTTTGTCTTCTCAATCTGGGTTTGTCTTGTCCTAATCTTTCCATAAATCTTCAATAGATTACCTACTCAAAGCATTGGGTGGTGGGGGGGTCTTCTTTTAGGTTTTCAATATCTTGGGAGTACCAATGTGGCATTTTCCCATGCATCTGGTATCCCTGGTCTTCACTACATGAAGGATCTATCTTCGTTTGTGCTTGATGATGTCCCTTATTTCACTTCTAATGTACACCATTGTTGGCAATATACTTTAGTGCAAGGCTTCTTAAACTTTTTCTACTTGCAACCCCTTCAGTGCTTCCTATACCTCCCCTCTTCTCCACATCATTTTGGTCACCTACAATTTTGGTTCCTCAGAGATGGTGATATTCCATGACTCATAGCCACATTGTATATAGCAAAACTTAGATGATACTGATGTTGAAAAGATGGTTCTCCAAATGTGATCAAGCATCATCTCCTCTTCTTTTTCCATTCTAGTCATTACTTCTAGTTCATCTGTAGTGCCTATCCAAAATACAGACTGATGGAGTTATCAATGGTCTGTCATTCAACTGAATGCCATAATCTAGCAGGATTCCATCTTCATGTATTCCATTTGCTGGCATTAAGTTGTGAGGCAAAGCTCTTTTGAATGGTTGTATAGGAAATCACTTCTCTATTTGGATTCTGTAAAGGATACCCTTCATGATTCTGTTGTGTGCCCTTAGTGAGTATAGGTTTCCCTGTCTTATGCATCTTTGATATTGTTCATCAGAGTGTCGTTAAGCAAAGTTCACATAATCTGGATGGGACCTTAGAAGACTTTTACTCCAACTGATACTTCAATAAGAATCCCATGTCTGCATCAATGATCAGTCATCTCTAGCCTCTGCCTAATAATCAATAGTGAGAAGGAACCCACTGCCACAGGAGCATAGTTCTTATCTCTAGAATGTTTTTTTTTTTCCTTTCAATGAATCCCAATTTGCCTACTTGATTCATTGCTACTAGCTCTGCCTGATGAAGCCAAACATACCAAGTGTAGTTTTTCCTTCCAAGTGAGAGCTTTGAATATACTTGATGACATTTCTATCTATTTTTCTTCCTCTCCAGGACAAATATACTCAGTTTATTTTGACTGTGCCCAGTATGAGAAAAAAAGAGATTTCAAGCTGCAACACCTGTTTGAGAGTTAACTGGAATGACTAACTCTTGTACATTCTTGTTCCTGCAACATGATGAAATGACAATTTTATTAAGCAAATGAATTTTCTTATTATTTTCCTTGCTCTAGAAGATGAAAAAAGGGTGAAAACAGACTCAACACTGAAAGAACAGAGTTTATTTTCAATTTGGTGCTAGGAAGTGTTTTGAATGTTCTAGTTTTTGATTTTTAAAAAGTCCTTTTTTTCTTTTTAAGTTTTTATTACACATTCACTAATCTTGTTAAACTATAATATTCAGGTGAATAATTAAAGCAAAACTGGATCAGAAAGGAAATGGGAATGACCACCAGTAAGTTGGGGGGGGATTGGGGACAAAGGAGGTGGGCTGAGCTATTAATGACATATCATAGTTGAGTTTAAGAGAATGTGGTACCAATTGAAACAGAGTAAACTCACTGCCATCCCCATCATGGCCCAGATAGGATTAGCCCATTTCACTTGTTTTATAAGTTTCACAGGATTTAGACCTGGAAGGGATATATGAAAGTAAACAGAAAAACTGATTGGGGAAAAGAACATAGCTGTGGACAAAGAAAATCTCTCCTGGTTCTCTTCACTCAAACCTAAGTTGCATCGTGTTGTTATGACAATTGAACTTTCAAATAAAAGCAGAACTGAGAATGAAAATATTCTTTTCTTATAGTCCTTAAAAATAGCTCTTGGAACTCATGAGCTAAAAGCTCAGGGAGAAATATAGAACATGTGTGTATGAAGTAAAGGAGGGTGGGCTAGGAGGGGGAAGAAAGGGACTCATAGCCCAGCAGTGTTAAGTGTATATCATCAAGATGCTGTATAAAATGACTCACAGATTGAAGAGATCCTGAAGTATATAGACTGAAGTACTTTAAATAGCTACATAAAGAGAAGGAACAAATGTCACTGTTTGTGCTGCTCAGCGTGGAAATGGGAAAGCTCTGGTTTATTTGAAAAGAAGCCCATACAGAAAATCTTCTATGGCTGTTTGTTTAACAGACTATTATTGAATGCCTGCTGTGCACATAACATAACACTGTCCTAGGCAGCTCAGAGGCAGCAAAGGGAAGAAGCAGGTACAACTCCATTCTTCAAGGAGCTTACAGTCTAGTTGGGGAGACAAAGCATAAATGATAAATGACAGGAGAAAAGAACAAATTAATTACTTGGGAGTCATTCAGATGGAGAGCGGAGGTGGGGAAGCTGTGCATTGCATTGATTTGAAGTACTGTGGCTGTGGGGGGTGGGAAGGTATAGCCAGAGAACAGTGCATTTGGAATCAGAAGACTCAAGTTTTTTTGTTTGTTTGTTTGTTTTTTAATTTATTTTCTTTTCTATTCCTGATTTTCTCCCTACTTCCCACTCCTCTCCCATCCCTTGAGAAGGCAAGTAATGCAATACCCTTCAAACATATGAAATTGTGTAAAATGTATTTCCATATTAGCCATGTTATGAAAGAAAAAAATAAATAAAATATGCTTCATTCTGCACTTAGAGTTCATCAGTTCTCTCTCTGGAAGTAGATAGTATTTTTCATTATGAGTCCTTTGGAATTGGTGTGTATCATTGTATTGATCAGAGTAGAAAGTCCTTCACAGTTGATTGTCATTACAATATTGCTTTAACTGTGTACAATGTTCTCCTAGTTTTACTCCCGCCACTTTGCATCAACTCATATAAATCTTCCCAATTTTTTTTTTCTGAAACCATCTCCTTCATGATTTCTTATAGCAGAAAAGTATTCCTTCAAAAACTCAAGTGTGAATATATCCTCAAGACACTTACTAGCTTTGTGATTCTAGGCTTAATCTCCATCAGCCTCAGTTTCATCTTCTATAAAGTGGGGATAATAATAGCACCTACTTTACAGGATTGTTAGGAGGATTAAATGAATTGTATGTAAAGCATTTTCCAAACCTTAAAAAAAAAACTTTATATAAATGTTAGTTGTTGTTCTTATTGTTATTTTCATTAATGCCATAGTATTAGCCGGCTGTAAGATGCATTAAAAAACTTCTACTTGATTCACTGAGTTCTAGGTAGGAAAATCAGTGTTTTTTTTTTTTTTCATTTCTTTCCCAAAGAACTCTCAAATCCCACTTCACAATCTGGTAAGCTAACCTTCAATTTCAGGAAGCTTATCTGTCTCAGTGGAAACCAGTTTTTGGTTGTTGTTGTTTTCTTTTTTTTCTTTCACCATGGTCAAATGTTTTCTCAAAATTAGTGACAAAACAAAAAAAAAAAGGAGGGGGGAAAGAAAATAAAGACTACTGTGTTTGCTTATTTACTACCTCCTCTTCCCAATATAAGATCCTTGCTGTTGCTGTTTGTCCTTCGTTCTGGAAAAGGACCATGACATTATTAGGAAGGTGATGTCATGACTTGCAAGTGAATTGGATTTAAGTAAGGCAGGGCTGTGCAAAGTTGCCAGCCTCACTTTCTCCTCTGGAGCCATCTGGGTGTAGTGACAAGATATAGATCAGGGTGCAGTGGGAGACCTTGGTCTTTTTAAGCTAAGATTTTTCCCAGGATGAGATCCTTACAGGCAGGAAACATTACTCCTTTAAGTTCTGTTTGCTGTCACACACACATTTTGATGAGTCCTGATTGAAGAGGATGAAAATAAATATCACCAAATTGACTGCTTTCTCCCTAGCTGATGGGTTGTTTGGAATGGACAAAATATTTAGCTTTACTAAAAGGGTTTATAATGGGAAAACTGTTTCCTGGTTTTAACTATACTGATTTTTAGCCAAGTGCTTATTACGTGTCAGGTAATTTTCTAGGTGATTTGTTGTTCAGTTATTTCAGTCATGTCTGACTCTTCATGACCCCATTTAGGGTTTTCTTGGTGAAGAAATAGTGGAGTGGATTGCCATTTCCTTCTTGCCAGCTCATTTTACAGATAAGGAAACTGAGGTCAATAGGGTTAAGTGACTTTCCCAGGGTAACGCAGCCTAGTAAGTGTCTGAGGCCAGATTTGAACTCACAAAGACGAAATTTTCTGATTCTAGACCTGGTACTTTAACCACTACATCATCAGCTGTCCTTTCTAAGTGATGGAATAAAAATAAAAGTAAAAAAGAAAAACTCTCCTTACTTTTAAGGAGCTTACATTCTAATAAGGGAAAATAATTCATAAGAGGAAATTGAAAAGGGTGGATGGGAAAAGGAGGGGATTAAAGAAAGAAATCTAGAGAGAAAGGGGTAGAGTACAGAGAAGAATGAAGGAGGGAACATGGCTGGCTTGAGCACTTTTCCTAAAATGAAAGTTCTGGGGGAAAGTTACTAGTCAGAGATCAGAGGAAAGGGCTGCAGTGATCTTTCCAGTGACCAGGCTATTGTGTCTAATTGGAGACAGAAATCCAGAGAATTAAGACTAGAGAGTAATGACAGACAAAATTCTACAAATAGAAATGAAGGAATCCAATTATAATTCCCAAAGTGATTTCAGTATTTTGACACTTATGTTTATAAGTCTGACAAAGATGGAGTGTATCCACTTGTAGTTGTTTATTTTATTTTATTTTTCTTCTGTCATGCCCCTGGAAATACATAATGTTTTTAATATTAAAAAGTTTCTTCAGGAGGCTTAGGCTTTTTTGAACTTTTTGAACTTCTGGCCAACATTTGATTTATTAGTATTTTTAAAGGAATCAAAAAGCACAGGCCTCGTTGCTTACATTTTTAGCAAATACTTGATAAAATTTCCTTTTGTATCTATGGGGAGAGAAACAGTGTTTAAACCCTTCGAATGAAAGGAGTATTTGGAGAGATAGGTTTGAAACCTGGCTCTGTTGCTTTCTACTTGTGTGACCAAAGACAAACTATTTAATATCTCTGGGACTCAGTTCACTCATTTGTAAAAAGAGGAAATTATTAAAAGTCATCCAATATATTCTACCTCTAAATCTCAGATTTTTCTTCATCATGACCCTACTCTCAAATGACTTTATTGAAAGCATGGATTCCACCCCTGGGTCTTCTAGTTGTAAAAGTTTACTTTTCACTTTATCTTTTAGGAGATTGAGAGAAGGTTAGGCTTCCAGAAAACATTCTAGACATCTCCACATCATCCTTCTGCTAAAGTACCCTCTGCCTTACCTATCCTCCTTCTATCATCCATATGTATGTTGCTTCCCCTTTAGAATATAAGCTCCTAGATAGTATAGTCTGCCTTGCTTTCTTGTATTTGTACCTCTAGTACTCAGTACAAGGTCTGGAATACGGCAGGTCTGGATCAATGTTTTATCTATCTGCTTTATTCCTCCATCTCTCTATCATCTATCCATCTAATATGTGTGTATCTATTATCCATCAATCACCTATCTTTATATTTATCTACCCATTTATCATCATATATCTATTTATGTAACTATCATCTATCTACCATCTATCTAGTCTATTATCTATCTATTTGTTTTATATACATATGGAGAGAGAGACAGAGAGAGAGAGACAGAGGTATCATCTACTATCTATCTATATTTACTACAGGACTATATTTACTATCCAGCTGCCTCCTTGGAAGGGATTGGATGTAGTAGCAAAATTTAAGACAGGTTTTTTCCCCCTTTCCTGATCTTTTTATACCGGAAGCTTTATGGCTTAATAGCATTTTTTCTTCCATCTTTGTTCAAGGTAAGACTGAATCATTCTGTTTCTTAATCTGGAAGGGGTACAACAAATGTAGACATTTTCAACACCTTTTCCTGAGTTATTTAAAGTCTATGTTTTTCAGTATCTTTACTTTGTGAGTCACAAATTACAAAGCAGCAAAATAATACCATCTTTTGGTTACTTATTTCTTAAGCTTACAAGTATAATGTTTTGGTAATCTTTGGAAAATCATAGTGATAGTCATTGCTTTATTTTTAGTGTGGGCCTGTGATTTTTTTGAGATCTGTGGTTAGAAAGTTCCCAAAATTCTTCTCTAATTTAGTCTTAGAAAATTTCCTGGGGTCACTGAGAGGTTAAGCAACTTGTCCAGGGGAATATAGCTAGCAAGCATCAGAAAAAGTCCAAGACTCAACATAAATCTCTCCTTCTTCAAGAAAACTTTCTTCCATACCACTTTTTGAGAAAAAAAAAATTATACTTGACTCTATATGTACCCTGTATATACACACTTACTGCTATTTACAGATCGTTCCCGTTGTTAATGCATTGATTACTTGATGGCAAAGAATGTGTGTTTGTATTCCTTTGAATGCCTAACCCCTATAACACCGTATCTGGCACACAATGGGTGTTTAATATAAGATTTTTTACTGTTGACTATTGAATGATAAACTGTTTATTTCAGGTTGATTATAAGTTTTACCCTTTCCATTATACAGCACCAGTTTTTGGTCGTTCATACTACAAGAATAGAACACTATGACAATCTCCACTAACCAACAGAATCCTACAATGTGCTTAAAGTAGACTGTTTAAACTTTTGAAAACAATTTTTCATATTCAAGAAATATTATAAGCACCCACATAAGACAGCACATCATGGAAGTGCAATGAGCATTAAGAAAGGGAAAGGATTGTGTGTCTGTTGGGAATTGTTTCTGAAAACAGAAAATGAGGGAGTTTTCTTGGGGCTCAATTCCCTCCAAGAATGTATTCCTTCACTATAATAAAAAACTTAAAATCAAATTGAAAAATTGTGATAATTTTTGTAGTGTCAAACTAAAAAATGTCAGGTTTCCTATCTATTCAATGTGGTTTTTTTTAATCACTTAAACTTAGTCAATCTGGAAACAATAGCATCTGTATTAATACACTCTGTAAACAAGTATGAAAATCTGCATTAAACAAGTGTTATCAACAGGAAACAGAGATCATTTTTAATAATGTTCTTAATTGTAATATTACTAAGCTCTCAATTAGGAGTTTCACTTAAAAGGTAGGACTTAATGTCATAGTAGTTGCCCCATTTATCATTTATCATGTTTCCCATTTAGCAAATGGGAAAGGCTCCACAGGATTTAGGAACAGGTCCTCAGTGAGCTGAGAAAACTGCTCTGGAAGAGACCTATGGAGACTCTGGTGAAGGGGTTTTTAGCTAAATAATATTCTCTTTATGTTCATAAATTCCTACATTCCTTAGATGGGGACTTAAGACTCAAAGTAATCATTTCAGAAGGAAACAGAAATGCTAAAGGCATCTACTTATCGCATCCTGGAGAAGCAAAGATCTACCATTTTTAATCTGTTTGCAAGCCACTTAAAATACAACTTTGATCCTCACAACTTTGTATGGTAGGTATGGTTGATATACTCTTTATTTTGTAAATAAGGAAATTGAGGCTCAGATAAAATAAATGGCTTGTCCAGGATGAGGCAACTAGTATCGGAGATGGGATGTGAACTCAGGTCTCTCCTGATTCCAAGTCTAGTTTATGTTTCACTACACCATATTGTCTTTCCTTATGGAAGATTTTTACATGAATTTCACATAATTGTGATTTTATGAAATGAAAGGAATCCAACTTACCATATAAAAATGATTCATGGCTTATCTTTTTCTTCTATTTAG
The DNA here is from genome assembly GCF_900497805.2 of Vombatus ursinus. Lineage (NCBI taxonomy): Eukaryota > Metazoa > Chordata > Mammalia > Diprotodontia > Vombatidae > Vombatus > Vombatus ursinus. Next base: position 41,617,368 of record NW_020954556.1, on the reverse strand, counting down.
AAAAATACAATATCTTATTCTGTGTTTAAGAGAAAGCCTTCTCTATCATACTACAAATAGCAGTAGTTAACATATATATATATATATGTTTATATATGTATATGTATGTGCATATCTATCTATATGTCTTTCTGTCTGTCTATCTATTTCTATCTATCTCATAGCATTTTAATGTTTTTAGCTGTATTTTCTCATTTGATATAACAGCCCTGTGAGGTGGCTTCTATTATTTTTTCCATTTTATAAATAAGAAACTGAAACTAAGAGGTCCAAGTGACTTGCCAAGAGCCACACAGGAAGGAGTAATTGTTTGAGGAAGGATTTTAATGTAGATTTACTTGGTCCCAAAGTAAAGCATCCAGTATACTGCCTAGCTGCCTTACTATTCTCCAGTACTGCCTAGAAGACCTGAAGACACCACAATTATTTCTATCTTTCAGAGATAAATTGAGCTTTCAGTGCCTGCAATAACTTCCTTTATCATCACTTCCTTCTCTCTGTCCTAGCACCACCCCACAATGATCCTCTATGGATCTCTCTTTATCATAGGATCAACTTCCAAATTATTGCGAAAATGTGGCACTATTGACCTCCCACCTATGGAGGCCTTTTTGTCTACTAAATGAGATGATTACAACCACCACCAAATTGTGGAGATAATCATTCCTGGAAGCAGAAGGCAACTAGAATTTAGAAGTATTCCAGCCCTTGTTCCATAGACACCCTAATTATACCAGAAACTTCCCTGTTTCTGAGTAGAGAGATTAGAAGCAAGGGAATGAAGACAGCTGGGATGACACATTTCTTCCTTTTTTTCTCCCTTCATCTACATTTATACAGTTATCTTGGTGCACAAAATTCCACATAAACAGAACTATTTTTGGCACCCAGAACAAAAATCCAGTATCGCAGTCAACACAAAGCTGCCCTTAACCCCAGTTGCCATATCTTCACCAACCAGGCCATTTGTAAAGCCATTATCTTTGCATGAGGGATCTGCCACCCAGAATATTATTTTAAACATGTAGACAAAAGAAGCAGATCAAGGATAACATCACCAACAATAATAATTCAGCCTTTGTGAAGTAAACAGTTCTCTGGTATACCTAAAAGCTAAAAATTAATCTAAAATCTAAAAGCTGCTCATAGTAGTAAGACATGAAACATATAAATTATGTGGATTATCCTCCTTTTTTCTTCAAGATTTGATGGAATTCTGAAGCCTAGAAAAGTATTAGCCTAAATTACACAATTAAATACAGGATTTTTGTTACTTTGTTTTGTTTTTGTATTAAAGTTTCAGGTCTCAGAAGCTGAGAATCACTGACTCCGCCCTATTAAGCATAGGAGAGAACTTTCAAAGCTACAGCGGATGACCAACCATATGGAAAAGTGCAGTGTAATAGATGGGGAAAGAACTAAGGCTCAGTGCCCATAAGATCTGGTCCCAGCTTGACCACTCATTTCCTGGGTTGCATGACATTAGGCAAATAACTTTAATTTTCTAACCCATGGTTTCCTCACTTATGAAATTGGGGGTAAGGTCTAACTTATCTATCTTACAAGGTTGCCATGAGAACTAAATAAGCAAAAACAAATATAAAAGTGCCTTGAAATATCATATATATGATACTATTTAGCAGAATATAGCAAATCATTAGTACTGAGAAAGGTAGCACGAGGTATTGAAAAGAACACAGGATTAGGATTGAGGAGAATTGGGTTCTAGTGTCTGCTCTGTCACCAATTTGCTCTCTGAATACAATCTCAGTTTCGGCATACATGAGATTAGGAATTTGGGGAGGATGATTTCTAAGCGTCCTTTGATAGTTTTGTGATTGTTATATAAATTGAAACTTATCTACATTTTTTTAACAGTGGGAAGCACGCATGACAAATCCGTATCAACATCCATTGATTAAGTGCCTTCGGCGCATGAAGCAGAATTCTAAACAGAAAGGAAACAGACTTGACCCTTAAGGAACTTAGCTTCTATTGTAATACAATGGATAGCATTCAAGGAGTCAAATTGGTTTGATCTTGCTTTTTTTTTTTTCTTCTTCTTAATCTTTGTTGCACCTAACACCAATTTTTATTTGGCTTATTCTTAGTAAAGACAAGAACACCTGGTCACTACTTCTCAATAAAATTCAGTTCTATTTGCATTTTGTGTGTGTAATGTGTTGCTATTGATAAGTTTCCATGCTTGGTACTGATAAACATTCAAAAATAAAGAAGATATGGCCTCTATCCTCAAGAAGCTGATAGTTTAGCAAGGAATGTTGACAGGTTCATAAAGAGAGTCCAGAAGAAGGTGAGCTACTTCCAGCCTCAGAAGAAGAATGAATGCTTGCTGGGGAGACAGCATTCAATTTCTGCTTTGAAAGACTAGTAGAAATTTATTGGCTACAGATAGGATAAGAAGAAGAAATTCTAGATCTAATAAATGACATGAGCACAGATACAGATATGAGAAAATTAAACAAATAACCCCATTTGAATGTTTTTTAAATTAAATTGACAAGTTCAGAAAATAATGAGCAGTTCAATTTGACTAGAACATGAAGATCTGGTAAGTATGTGATTTAGGGTTGAAGAGTTAAGTTGGAGTGAGGCGATCAGAGGTAAACATAAATCTAAACCTGGAAGGGATTTCAGAAACCATCTAGTCCAACCCCTTAATTTATAGATTAGGTACGTGAGATCCAGGGATATTAAATAATAGCTAATGTAGCACTTTTTAAAATCATTTCATTTGCTCTTCACACACACACACACACACAAAACAAAACAAAACAAAAAAAACACCTTTGAGCTAGGTACAACTAGGCCCCAATTAGCGCAAATAATGAATCCATCAACTTGTCATATGTATTCAAATTCACACAATTCAAAGTTGTAATTGTATCAAATATGATCATCAATTCCACCCTCATAGAAATATGTGCTAATTTGAATAATGTAGTCACTTCATGAATAGCATTATTTGTACAAACATTTTGTTATTCATTCCTTTCAGTTGCATGCAACTCTTCATGACCCCAGTTGAGGTTTTCTTGACAAAGGTACTGGAATGGTTTGCCATTTCTTTCTCCAGCTGATTGAACAGATGAAGCACTTGAGAAAAATAGGGTTAAGTGACTTGCCTAGAGTGACACAACTAGTAAGTATCTCAGGCCGAATTTGAACTCAGGTCTTCCTGTCTCCATGGTCGGCATTCTATCTACTGTACCACCTAGCTGCCCTTGCACAGATAAAGAGTATGATATACTATCATTATTCATATTTTACAAATAAAAGTGTCTTGCCCATTGTTGCACAGATAGTAAGTGTCTGAGACAGGATTTAAACTCAGGTTTAGGTATCTCCAGATCCACTGTGCTATCTACTATTCAACCTTGATGCTATCCCACTATAACGGTTAGATAACTTTGTTCAAGGTAACATAAGTAATATTTGTTAGAAACAGGATTCTAATCAAGATCCTAGGATTATATACTTAGACACATGTAAAAATACAAATTAGGATATGATAAGTGCATGAGCATAGTACAATGTATACTGAGATAAGACAAAGCAAGCATATTTTTCACTCAATGCTGGAATAGAGCTCAGAGACCTTCTACTTCAATTTCTCTGTTTTTCAGATAGGGAAATTGATGCCTAGGGAGCTAAGTGACTTTTCCTGAAGTAACCCAATAGTATGGACCAAAGGTATAATTTGAACCAAGATCCTTTGATTCCAAAGTCCTTGTTCTTTCTAGTATATCACACTTCCTCCTCAAAGACTAACCAAATGACAGAGTACAGGATGGACTAATGAAAGGGAAAACAAGGTTTTTTCTGTTAATAATGGTCTCTCATAAAAGCATTTAGGAGAAGAATAACTATAGTAATAACACTATCTTATACTCTGAAGGAGGTATACTATTCTTATTTTTCAGATAAGGAATCCAAGGTGCCGAAAAGTTATGTGATTTGCCTTATGTTACATCGCTAGCTAATAAATATCTGAACTACCTCCCGATAGGAACCAGGAAGGTCTCAACTCCAAGTCCAAAATTCTTTAAAAAAAAAAAACAAAACTTTGACATGTGTGTTATCTGTATCTAAATTCACTTTTTAATAGATTATGTCAGGATTTCCCTATGCCTGATATACTATCTTAAATTTTGTTCTCTTGTCGCATCTGTCACACTTTTAACCTGCTCTGAATGAGATCTAAGCTTCTACTGCTTTCTGGAAGACCTGCCCTGACATATGTAAAGTCTGGTATGTCCCTCAAAAACAATATCAACTGCATAAAAAGAAGGAAAAAAATGATTAAGATCATATCAACAAGTCTAACAAATCAGCAAAAGAATTTAAGGAGAATCAATTTATGTCCTTCTTAATATGATTCCTCCTTGTTTCTATATTGCCACTCAGCATTATAAGGCAGTTAATGCAGCCTAAGTCAGTAATGTCTTCTGAATGATTAAGCCATTTATGATTGAACCTGATAAAAGAAATAAGAAAGGCCACTTCAAAATCTAAATAGCATAATTCTCATTTATTGTTATAAATCACAACCAGAATGCTGTTTGCTTCAACATTTTACTCAGAGACTCAAATATTGCCAGAATTAAGACATTTGTTTCATTAAAAACAAACAAACAAACAAACAAATAAAACTTAGAAATGAAATAGAATCTTTGACATAAGATTTAGGTATTTGTAGTTTAAAGCAGCTCTTCTCTAGCATCTTGTGATGCTGTTGAGCTACAAATTCCTGCCCCAATGGAAGGGGAAGAATGAGGGGTAGAGGAGAGGGTTTTCTTGGGATTTCCACCCACAAACACAAATGGAAGAATCCATACCACATTTCCACAAAAAAAAAAAATGTTATTTTATATACGATTCATAGAATATTAGAGTTGGCTAACTGGTTCAGATCTTTTTACTTTATAGATCAGCAACATGAGGACTAGATTATTTGTTTGTTTGTTTGTTTATTAACTAGTGTTTATATAGATCCGTAAGCTTTGCAAAGTGCTTTACAAATATCTCACTTTCTCTTCAAAACACCTCTGAAAGTTAGGTCCTATTATTAACCCCATTTTACAGATGAGGAAATTGAGGCAGGCAGTAGTTAAGTAGCCACTAGGCCATCTAGCTGTCACTAATCAGATAATCATTAATTAACTTGCCAAAAGTCAACCAAAAATAAGTGCTAAAACCAAGCCATGAACCACCTTTCCTGACTCGTAGTGCTGTGCCTCATCAGCTTGCTGCTTCTCCTTGCTTCCACTATCCAACAATGAACATTAAGCGTTAGGTACATTTTGCTCTCATCATGTCCTGAATAGTCAGTTTCATAAGTCATGGTCATATTCAGTCTTCTGTGTGAACAAATTGCATTAAAGATGTCTAGATATGAATATCCAGAGGTGAACATTTCAAAAGACTATCAAGGACAGATCTTCAGGACTGTAATAAATGATACAGCATTTCAACTTTGAATTTTTTTCCTTAGCATTATTTTCAGATTTTACAATCCTGCCCAAGGGTCTATCAAACAATTTTTTTTCTGTATGTAATATTTCTCTATTCATCATTAATTATCTTTTGAAAAAGTTATGAATTAGTTTCACCATAGGTGAGTTAGACTAAAACTAAATTTCTTCTGATGCCAGTGGCCATTTTATTTTAACATTCAATCTTTGAACAAATTAATAATTTTAGAAATAAAAGGTCTTAGACATTCCAAAGTATCCAACAAGAAGACCTTAACAGAATAGTACATTACAATACTGATACAGTATAATTTTCTTATTTTCCATTAAGAGAATGTCATCATCATAATCACCATTACCAAAATCATTATCAATATTATCATCCTCATAACTAGCATTTATATAGCAACTTAAGGTTTGTGGGCAGATAGGTGGCACAGAGGATCAGAGTAACAGAATCAGGAAAACTCGTCTTTATGGGTTCAGATCCAGCCTCAGATACTTACTAATTGTGTGACCCTGGGCAAGTCACTTACCCTGTTTGCCGCAGTTTCCTCATCTATAAAATGAGCTGGAGAAGGAAATGACAAACCACTTTAGTATCTTTGCCAAGAAAACCCCAAATGTGGTCACAAAGAGTTGGACACTACTGAACAACAATAACAAATTCAGGTTTGTAAAGTGCTTTAAAAATACTATTTCTTACCACTACTAGGTCTGTATCCCAAAGAGATAAAGAAAAAAAGGAAAAGGACCTATATCTACAAAAAAAATCTATAGTGGCTCTTTTAGTGGTGGCAAAGAATTGGAAAATGAGGGGATGTCCGTCAATTGGGGAATGGCTGAACAAGTTGTTGTATATGATTGTAATGGAATACTATTGTGCTATAAGAAATGATAAGTACAATGCTCTCAGAAAAGCCTGGAAAGACTCATATATGAACTGATGAAAAGGAAAATAAGCAGAAGCAGGAGAACATTGTATGCAGTAACAGCAATATTGTATAATGATCTACTGTGAATGATTTAGCTATTCTCAGCAATACAATGAGCCAAGACAATTCTGAAGGACCTATAATCAAAAATGTTATCTACCTCCAGAGAAAGAATTGGAACCTGAAAGCAGATTGAAGCACACTTTTTCTTTATTTTTCTGGTTTTTTTTCTATGTTTTCTTTCATATTACTAACATGTACATATGTTTTGCATGACAGCATATATGTAACCTACATTAAATTGCTTTCTTAATGGGGAGGAGGGAGGGAAGGAGGGAGAGAATTTTTTTAATGAATGTTAATTGGTTTTCCATGTAACTGGGGAAAATGAAATATTTAATTTTAAAAATACTCTTTCTTTTGTCCTCACAACAAACTTGAGAGGTAGATGCTATTACTGTCTCCATTTTACAGAGGAAATTGAGGCAAATAGATGTTAAGTGATTTGACCAACATCACACAGCTAGTAGGTATCTAAGGGTGAAATTGAATTAAGGTCTTCCTGACTCCAGTTCCAGCAATCTATTCATTGTGCCACGTATAACAACAACAACAACAATGATGATGATAACAATAAGAACAACCAAAATTTATATAGTGCTTCAGAGTTTGCAAGGTACGTGTATTACTTCTTAGGATCCTCAAAACAACCCTGTAGGTACTACAGGAATAATTACCTCCATTAACTGGGTCTCAGAGAGGCTCAATGACTTGCTTGTGATCACAAAATTAGTATCAGAAGCAAGAATTGATCCCAGTTCTACCTGATTTTCTGTATATCACCATATTTGTGGACTATAAATATCCTTAACATTTCCAATTAACATATGCTGAGGTTCAGATTAATTGGATAGCTTGTCATGCCTACAATGCTTTTCAGGATAAAGATTGACTCTAAAGGCTGGATGGGTTGGTCTGGAGCACAAAGCAGAGCTGGGTGTGGCACCTCAGTGCCCTTACTCTCCTGTCTGACACCTCCACATCCCTCTTGCCCCTACTTCCCACCAGGGCCCTTTTTAGTAGCTCCCCTTGCTTCCCTTATATACTCCTTTCCCTCCACCCCCCACCTTGAAGGTTCTGGACTTTCTTATCTTCTTTTTTAAAAAATATATATTTTTTTAAATTTTAAATAAATGTACTAAGTAATGTAATAATAATAAAAATAAAATAACAATAAATAAAAAAATAATAAACGTAAAAAGCAATAATTTTATTCCCGAAGTGTTTTACAAATTCTTTCTAAAAAATAATAATGATAAAATTGAAAACAATAGTAGTAATAGTAATGGTGTCAAGGTTGGCAAACAAGATAACACTGTACAGTCTTAGGATGGAGACACTGAAACAAAATTATTCAGTGTAAATGTAAATTTCCATGGTTGAGCTCATTAGCTCCTATGGATTTAATTACTATCTCTATACTGATGATTCTTAAATCTACCTACCCTTCCTACCTTCCCCACCCCAGCAATCTTTCTGCTGATCTTCAAATTCGCCTCTATGGTTGCCTTTTAGACATCTCCAGTTGGACATTCAATAGACCTGTTAAACTAAACATGTCCAAAATGGAAGCCATTTATCTTTCCCTCTAAGCCCTCCCCCAGCTTCCCTATTGTAGAGGGCAACACCATCCTCCCAGCCCCTCAGGTTCACAATTTAGGTGTTATCCTGGGCTCCTAACTATCTCTTACCCTCCATATCCAAGGCCTGTTGATTTCACCTTTACAATATCTCTCAAATATTACCTCTTTTCCTCTCTGATACTACCACCATTCTAGTTCAGGTGCTCATCACCTTGTTCACTGCAGTAGTTTGCTGGTGGGTGGTCCTGCCTCAAGTCTCACCCCACTCCAATTCATTCTTCCTTCAGCCACTAAAGTGATTTTTCTTAAACACAGATCCCATTATGTCAGTTTCCCCTCCCCTCCATACACCCCTATAAACTCCAATGGCTTCCTATTGCATCCAGGAGCAAATAGAAAATTCTCTGTTTGACATTCAAAGTCCTTCACAATCTATCCCCTCCTACCTTTCCAGTCTTCTTAGAACTTACCAACACATACTCTTTGTATTCTTTGATCTAGTGACCTGACTCCTGGCTATTCCACAAATGAAACCTTCCATCTCTTGGCTTTGGGAATTTTCTCTGGCTATCCCCCATACTTAGAACACTCTTCCTCCTCCACTCCAATTACTGACCTCCCTGGTTTCCTTCAGGTACCAGCTAAAATCCCAACTTCTAAAGGAAGCTCTCCCCAACTCCTCAATTCCAGTACCTTTCTCCTGTTGATGAATTCCTATTTATTCTGTATATAGCTTGCTTTGTATATATTTGTTGTCATGTTGTCTCCCCTATTAGATTGTAAACTCTGTGAAGGCAGGGACTATTTTGTTTTTCCTCTTTTTGTATCCCCAGTGCTTAGCACAGTACATGGCACATAATAGGTACTTAAGTTGTATTTATGGATTGATGGAAGTATTTCCAGCTTCTGCTCCCTGCCCTGGAAATTCCTCCCCACCTTTCAACTCTAAGTGCTATTTGCTGACATTCTATTCATTCTACCACCTCCTCCAGGAACTTTTTCTATATCTCCCAGCTAGATGTTAACCTTAAACTTTAGGCATCCTGATGTTCTCCTCATAATTAGAAGAGGACTCTCTTTATTAGAATTTTTTTTTATCTAAAAATACATGAATACGATCTCTGGTTACAAAGCTGGGCGTAAATAAAAGTAATCCCTCCCATTTGATTTCACAATATTTTTGCTACCTTTGTGAATTCACCATATTCTAATGATTTGCACTATTCTAATGATTTACAGATGCACATTGTAAGGACATATGCACTTGTATACTGTGGGTGAAAGAAGCTGTGAATGGACCAGAAGAAGAGGGATTCATTCATTCAGTCAGTCAGTCAGTCAATAAGCACTTACTAAGTGACCATTATGTGTATAAAACATTGTACCACTGGTTACTGGGGCTACAAAGAAAAATCAACTTTGCCTTGCCTCAAGGAGCTTACATTCTATCAAATGACAAAATGCAAAGAGATCTTGTTGCAGAATGTGATGTTAACTGTCTGATCCTTAGGAATTGCAGTGCTCAGAATATTACAGATTCTACTTAATACTAACAGGTAGAACTGGTTTTAGGTATTCATGGAAATGATAAGAGGATAACTCTTTGGAGAATGAGATCACAAAAGGAGTAATGTAGGCCATGGAGAAGCACATCAAGTTTCATGACTGTACACTTTGAGGAATTTTTGTTAGTTTCATTTTCTGTATTTATCTCAGACAAGATGATTATGCAATAATATTGTTTCTTTGCTCTCACTATTTGAATGCTAGCCATTTTCATTTTAGCAGAGTCTTTAAGTATAACTGCCAATTTTCAGATATGTATTCACTGTCCTCTATGCTAAATCATAGCTTAAAAGATTAAAGACAAAGTCTTTGCCCTCAAAGAACTTACCTGGGAGTTGGAAAGTTGTTTTAGCACTGTTTATCTGGCAATGGTATGCAGAATGGATTGGAATGGCAAGAAAATGAAGTCTGGGAAAACAGTTAGGAGATTATTGTCATAGTTCAGTTCTGACTTTGCCATTTACCACTTGTACATTGCTTAGAGCAACTCATTTAACTTCTCTGGGATCTTATTCTTCACACACACACACTCATACACACACACACACACACACACAACTTAAAATTCTGTCTGCATGGATCTTAGCTTTAGGTACCTTCTGAGAGCTAGGAAAAAAGAGGAGGTACAAATGAGCCACAAGGTCAACAAATACCAAAACCAAATAAGTCTTCAAAGTTCTGTTTGAATAAACCCCAAAATAGTCAGCTGTTTACTGGAACATTATTTGAATCATATTAAGCTCTCAAGTATACAAAATTAGGATGGGAATTTCCATGTTTAGATTTTTTTCTTTTAGTTCTTGATCCAGTTTGGTGCTATTTCTGATGCTATATGAAAATACTGGTACTGTGGCTAAGTGTTTGGATGGCCCTGGAGATTAGATAGACCCATTGGGTGACAGGAAATCCACAGAGGTCACAGGATTAAAAAAAAAAGTAAGCAGTTGAGTGGAATATCAGGGAAGTGTGATGGCAGAAGCAGAACCTGAATCACAAAGAGCTGTTATTTTCGAGGCAGAGTTTTGAGTCCCTGGCATAGACAGATGTGATAAAGACTGACCTTTAATGTAATGTAATTAATTCTAAAAGAATAAGTATGCAGGACAACATGCCAAGACAGGAACTTAGTCATGAGGAGGCAATACAGAGACTGAGGAATAGAGTGATACCAGGAGTAAACATGGCTTAATGATAAGCCATCTATGCTCATGGACTATTCATCTAAATATCCCATGATATCATAAATGTAGAACAAGAAAAGTCCTAAAAGGTCATCCTGTACAAGCTTTTCATTTTTAAAAGGATGAAAGTGAAGGTCAGGGTCACATAGGTGGTGGTGCCAGGGCAAGAATCTCCTCTGTCTAGAGGTTGGTTGGGTCCTACTAGTTGGGTTTAAAGTGAGTCGACAGATGACTGGTAAGTATTCCCAGGCGTAGAATGCTAGAATTCAATAAACTCAGGTAGTCAGACTGGTCACTACAGATAATCTTCACTCAAATATAGGTTGGTGTGTACAGATTAAGTTCCTGCTTCCATTAGGCATACTGTTTTGAAAAATTGGCAATAGATCTAACTTTGCCTGTGCTGCTCAATTGAAATTCATCTGTAATTATTAAGATGTGTATATTCCTTCCAAAATACAGATCACAACCTGTAATCTGTATAACATAGATTATAATCTAATATGCCTGCCCATTTTAAACAATGTTCTTCCATGCCTTCCCATATTTTCACTACAGAGGGTTCACCTAAAGGGCTATAGGCCCTCTCCACTCTCTCCTGACATCAAGATGATAAAAGTACAGAATCTGGGCTATCAACATATCATCCTAACTTTCACCATATAACAAATTAATCTTCTCTTGCTATCATATATTTTACTGATGACATTTTTCATCGGCTATATTTTATAGAATGTTTATACCTACTGTGTACCTCTTCTCTGTGTGATTTGCCATTGGAGATTGTTTCAAAACTAGATGACAACACTGAGAGATAGATTAAAAAGTTGCATTTTTGTTTCTAGAAAGAGTTTAAGGTCATTAAAAGAGTCTTTTAGTTTCCTCATGGCAATCCAGGCTACTTTTCTCTTCCTTCTGTATAATTTTTGGCCCACCTTATCTATTTTTCATATATGTTCCAGACTCCATGACATTATCTGTTAAATAGCCATTCTGATCAATTTTGTACATAAAGCTACTTATTCTGGCAAAGGTAAGATAGATGGACTGGATAGGGAAATCTGTTAGAATCATGTACAATAAATAGTACAATGAGTAGTAAAATGGTTTTGAGTGAGATTATAGCAATTGGTATGGAAAGAAATAATATGTGAGAGACTGTTGGAATTAGAAATTACCGAGTTTAGCAACTAATAAAATGAAGAAGGTGAGGGAAGAATGAGGAATCAAAGATGACACTAAGCATTTACTCATGGGTATCTGGAAGAGTGCCAATGCCATAAATAGAACTATATTCTAGAAGCAAAGCAGGTTTTTTGTATGTTTGTTTGTTTGAAGGAGGAGGGGAAACTGGGATTTTGACCTTATCTATATCATTTAAGATGCTGATGAATATCTGGGGTATGTTCAATATATAGTTAGCTATGCAAATCTGGACATCAGCAGAGGTCAAGGACAGATGCATAAATTGGATCCTATGGTCTGTGATTTGTTCCTTATTGTATTCTCCAAAGAAACTAGTACGATGTCTTGCATATGAATTTTCATTGAGTAGAACATTTGGCATTATTCTATGAAGTGAATCTCTTAAAATATGTAGAATACAACCTGTAATCTATATAACATAGATTATAATCTAACATGCCTGCCCATTTTAAACAATGCTCTTCCATGCCTTCCCATATTTTCACTGCAGAGGGTTCACCTAAAGGGCTATAGGCTTTCTCCACTTTCTCTTAATTTCTCTGGTTGTGGTGAGAAATATGACATGATTTCAATAAATAATTTAACTATTTCAGACTTGTTTTGCATTATTTTTGGTCAGTTTTTAGATATCAGTCATACCTACTATGTACTTAACCCTAGAAGGATAAAGAAATACAGGTTAAAAGAAATGAGGACAGTCTCCACTTTCAAGGCATTTGCAATTATGTTGAGGGAAAAAAGACCCATATGTATAAGAAAGCACTAGAGCACTATACAAAAATAGTACCTTTCCAATCTTGTTTTACATTACTCCCTTTCTAATACTCTGTGGTCCAACTAGATTTATCTTTTTTGCTATTTCTCACACACAACACTCCATCTCAATGCCTTTTTACTAACTGTCTCCTAAAACTAAAATTCATTCCCGTTTCACTTCAAACTCATTGAATACCCCTTTCCTTTCAAAAAACTCAGCTCAAACTTTACCTTAAATATGCAGCCTTTCCATATCTCCCCATTTTAGTGCCTTCCCCCAATAAATTAACTTGTCTTTATTTTGTCTATATTTCTACATGAACATGTTGTTTTACTTGATAGAATGTAAGCTCCATGAAGACAGAGAATGTTTAATTTTTGTCTTTTTATTCCCAGTGCCTAGAGTAATGCTATGCAAATAGTAGGTGCTCTATACATCCTTGGGGAATGATTGATTGAAATTGTGTTGTATAGAATACAAATATATTTATGTCTCTCCTCTAAGAATCTTTATCAGATTGAAAAGCAATCCATAATATCTTGAGGTGAATTCATGTTTGATGAACCTTTTATCACTCAACACCTGAACTTTTCCTGTAATTTTACTGCTAACATCTATAAGGTATGATTTAAATAATTAAAAAAAAGAATCCTCCTGCTATAATCAGTAAAAAGTTACACTGAACCACCTCAACTAATGGAAAAATGAACAATTCAGTCAGCTGTGATGGATGCCAGCTAGCTAGCTGGATTGATTTATTTCCCATTGTATTAGTTGCTTGACATTATAGGATTTTATATTGAAAGGCATTTTACGCATCATCTACTGAATCCCTTCTTTTTTATAATATTTTATTTTTCCCCAATTACATGTTAGAAACAAATTTTAACATTTTTTTAAAAAAGTTTTGAGTTCCAAATCTGATCCCTCCCTCTTTTCTCTCCCTTCTCCCAGAGATGGTAAACAATCCGATATAGGTTATACGTGTGCAATCATGTAAAACATGTAAAACATTTTCGTATTATTCATTTTATATAAAGAGACAAACCAAAAAAAAAAAGAAAAGAAAGTGAAACTAGTGTACTTTAGTCTGTATTCAGACATCAGTTCTTTTCTGCAGGTGGATAGCATATTTCTTCATGAGTCCTTTGGGATCGTCTTACATCATTGTTTTGCTGAGAATAACCAAGTTATTCACAATTCTTTATCATACAATATTGTTGTTGGTGTGTACAATGTTCTCCTGGTTCTGCTCACTTCAATTTGCATTAGTTCATGTAAGTTTTTTCCAGGTTTTCCTGAAATCAGCCTGCTTGTCATTTCTCATAACACAATAATATCCCACCATTATCATATACCACAGCTTGATCAGCCATTCCCTGAATGATGAGTATCCTCTCAATTTTCAATTCTTGCTATAAATATTTTTGTACAAATAGGTCTTTTTTTTTTCCTTTTTTGAAAGTCTCTTTGGGATACAGACCTAGCAGCAGTATTGCTGGATCAAAGGGTATGCACAGTTTTATAGCCCTTTGGGCATAGCTGAACTCTTTCTTTTTGAATATGAGGAAACCAAGGCTCAAACAGATTAAGGGGCTATTATCTGAGTTTACAGATAATAAATACCAGTGGCAGACTTTAAACAAAGATTCTGTGACTCCAAATCCAGGGCCCTTTCTACTATTTCATGGTATAGATGAAAAATAATGGTTGATCGCTTTTTTTAAATATCACCATACTTCTGCTATATATCAAAGAATTGTATCTACATATCATTTATCTCAATGGTAGAACACTCACCACATTTTTATCATTGAATATACCCACTCATTTACCTTTCTCCCCTCCCCTGAACCTTTCTCTCTTTTCAATTCCTCTATTAATGTTGATGGTACCACAAAATTCCCAGTAACCCAGATTTACAACATTGGCATCATCCTCTACTCCTTTTTCTTCCTCATCTCACATCCCATTTATCCAACCAGTTACCAAATTACTAAATTTTGTTGTTTTTATGGTCACAGCATCTCTCCTATATATCCTCTTCTCTCCACTTACATAGCCCCCATCTTAGTTCATCCCTCAGTACCTTTTTCCTGGACTATTGCAGTAACTTTCTAATTGGTCTCCCTGTATCAAAGCTTATCCCATTCCAATCCATTCTCCACACAGCTACCAAAGATATTTTCCTAAAGAGCAGAGTTAAACATGTTGTTTTCTATGCAATATATAGCAGTGACTATTAATCCAAATTAATACAGCATTAAATATAAAGTTATTTTTTGTTGTTGTTGTTCATTTAAAACACTTCACAACCTGACCACATCCTACCTTTCCAGTCTTCTCACACTTTACTCCCCACCATGTACTCTGTGATTAGTAATATCTGTCTACTTACTCTTCCTCACAAATGAAACTCTATCTCTCTTTTCCTGCCCTTGCAGTTGTTGTTCTCCATGCCTGGAATGTTCTCCTTCCTCACCTTTGACTCTGTTTCCCTGTAGTCCTTAAAAATTCAGTTTAAAGGCCACCCTCTATAGGAGTCATTTCCTAATCTATCCCTCATCACCTCCCCAGCCATTTTAGCCATCTTCTCTAAGTTTACCTCCCTTCTGCTCTGTATCATGAACGTGCTTATTGACTTATACATTGTCTCTTCCATTTATGCTTCTCAAGGGCAGAGACATTTTTTTAAAATTTTTGCCTTTTTTGTTATCCCCAACAGAGCATAATTCCTGGCACATAGTAAGTGCTTACTTATGGATAGAGTTAAATGCAGTACTAATAATATCGCTAACATTTCTATAGTTATTTGAGGTTTACAAAGCACTTTATGTATTCAAGGTAACCTCAAAATCTTGGTGCTATTTTAAGTTTTAAAA
The DNA here is from genome assembly GCF_900497805.2 of Vombatus ursinus. Lineage (NCBI taxonomy): Eukaryota > Metazoa > Chordata > Mammalia > Diprotodontia > Vombatidae > Vombatus > Vombatus ursinus. Next base: position 41,601,703 of record NW_020954556.1, on the reverse strand, counting down.
GCTAAAATATAATGTAATCTGTACTATAACCCTGTAAGGTAAGTACTATGATTATCACCATTTTTTTTTTCAATCAAGAAACTTTTATTAAGTGTCTGCTATGCTCTAGGCACTGTGCTAAATTCAGAGGATAGAAAAAGAGAGGAAATCCAGTCCTTGCCCTCAGGAAGCTTACAATCTAAATGGAGGAGACAAACATGCCAACAAATATGCACAAAGCAAGCTATATATAGGATAAAGACAAAATAATTAAAAGAGTGATGGCAGTGGAATTAAGAGGGGTTGAGGAAGAATTCCTTGAGAAGGTAGGATTTTATTGGGGCTTAAAGGAAACCAGGGAAATCAGTAGTCTTATTCCATTTCACTTTCTCATTCCACTCCAATTATACTTTTATATTGGTAGTGTTCTTTGCTTTAAAAAGAACTACACAAAGTTCTTATGTTGAAGTCTAGAGGTTTAGGGGTGCTGGGACCCCAAAATCATTACACAAGAGTACTGCTTGAATGAATTCTATCTAAGCTTTCTTTCAGCCAAAGACAAGGATTATTAAAGAGCTACCATATTGGGCAGACTCTTAAGGAATCTGAACATCTGTGAGCTATTGGCTAGGTTCTTAAGGAATCTTAACCTCACTATTTTCAAATGAGGAACTTGAGACTATGACTTGGTCAGGATAAAAGCTAGTTATTGTCTGAGGCAGAATTCAAACTCAAGACTTCCTGACTGATTCCCTATCCACTATGTCACCTATAAGTCTATTATAATAGGTATTTATGTAGTACTTTACAAGCATTATCTAATTTATGCCTCATTAATGATGGGGTTGGGATCTGGGCCCCAGAAAGGAAAAACCCGGGACTTTCCCTCATGGCCAAATCTCTGGCGTTCCCCTGAGGCTATAATCCCATCAACTGGCCTTTCATTGTGGACCTCCCTATGGCCCCATGCCATTTCTCCATTCTCCCTTGGCCATGTGGTCTAGGTCCCTGGAATTCTATTACCTCATAGACTACTTGGCCACTCCTAGATCCCTCCCACAGTCTTTCTGTATATAAGGTCCATCTTGTCTCCATTAAGATGCTGAGATTCTTAAAATCTAGCCACTGCTCAGATTCTTATAATCTAGCTACTGCTGGGATTCTTAAAATCTAGCCACTGCTCAGATTCCTAAAATCTAGCCACTGCTTACTCAGGTTTCAGACTCCTTAAGAGTCTGCCCAATATGACGGATGTTCTAATAAACCTTGTCTTTGGCTGAAAGAAGGTTTAGTTGAATTCTTTTGGGCAGGACCCACGTGTTGTAATATTGGGGTCCCAGCACCCCTGAATCCCTAAACCTCATCATTACCACCCCAGAAGTTAGCTACTCCACAAATGACTATGCCCACTTTATAAATAATTCAACTATTGAAGCTCAGAGAGTTTAAGTGCCTTGCTCATGGTCACATAACCAATAAGACAGCCAGCCTTTAACCCAGATCTTCCTCACTCCAAGTCCAGAACTTTATCCTCTGTATCTGTTCTTTGGTAAGAAACCAAGCTAAAATGTTTCTAAACAGGAGGCCCATTACTTTAACTAACACAAATGTGGTCTGACTTAGATATAGCAAAGTTACCTTCTGTGATCACCAGTGACTTCCTTCCTTTTAAGACTTCAAAGTGCAAAGCTCTAGCTAAGCAGCTCAAGTCAGCCTATATTTCCAAATGGAATAAAAGCCCCTGGATTCAAATTCAACTGCAAAGCCATACCCCCTGTATCTAAAAGAAGGAACCATTCGCTAGCAATGGATACTGTATCATCCATACTGATTTAAATAATAATAAAAAGAAAACACGTTGTGAGACTGAAAATTGTGTGATTTATGGTAATGCTGATGCATGCTCAGTGCTTTGGGGGAAAAAAAAGATTTTATTACTTTCTAAAAGCAGTACTATATTAAACCCACAAATTAGCTTCTGTTCTGTCAGAATCTAATTATATGTTATGTAAGGTAAAAGTCCAGCCAGCCAGGGGCAAAGCCTCACCTTTCTAAATGAAACCTTGGGTGTGGAAAGTGATGGACTGCTCAGGTAGACAATATTTACTGCCCTGATGAGAACAGGGCGAGGAGGTGTGAACTCAGCTGAGCCACTTGATAATCATCTCGGGGACAGACAGAGAGAAAGGGCCAGGCCACTTATTCCCTAGTTTGGGGTGTTACTTTCTTCCTTCCCGAAATGTCTTCAGTGACATGATTTTGTTTTTACTTCTCTTTGGCTGTCCAATTTTGAGCTTGACAGCCTATTTAGCTGTCACTTCTCTGCAGGCTTTTGGTTAAGAGGAGCCTTTATGTTCTCTCTCTAGCAACTCTATCTTCTCTGGATAGGGAGGGAGCTCACTGATTCAATAGTTGAAACATTTTTGCTCTTACACTTCTTTGAACTATGATTGAGTTTGAATTTATCTTAAGCAAATTCACCAGCAGAAGATGGGCCAGGATGGAAAGGTGAAAATATTTTTTTTTTTTGCTAGCACACTGCTTGGCTATAGATTTTTTAGAGTAATCCAGGCTGAGAAGCTCCCACCCATTCAGTTTTCAGCCAATCAATGAAAATATCATTAGATAGGAAAGCAAGAATAATCCATTGTGGTGACAAAAGTATGGCAGGACAGGGGCAAGAGGTGAACAGGATGGGCAAGCATGTATGATCTATATTCACATAAATATATTTGAACATTTGAATTTGCTTTGGAAGTGTCCCTTCTCTTCATTATATATTTACCCAGGGTCACAGCTAGGACCAATGGAAAAGGTTGAATTCCCTGATGCTTAGCCCAATTTAGGCCGAAGTTAGCCAGCCAAGAAGGTAGGGTTCTTTGTTTAACTTAGTTGAATACAGAGGCTATTTTGTCAAGTCTACTATGGTATATGTGGTACACATAAAACTAACATGAATTCATCTTCAGTAAGACTGTCCTCAACTGCTTTGTAGCTCTAGACACTATCAACCATGTTCTCCTCCTGAATACTCTGCCCTTTTAGGGTCTTTGTAACAATACTCACAGATAATAGGTTGCCCAGGTTCTACTTCCACAGTATCTCTTGCATCTGTCCTTTTATCTATTCACATGGCCATGGCCCAAATTCATTGTGTGTGTGTATAATACATATTTCTGTATTTGCATATGTATAGTTTGTGTATGTATATAAAATTTACCAATCCCTGCCCTCAAGCAGCTCTATCAGGAGAAAGAGAAAATATGTATCTCTGTCTCTCTGTGTCTGTCTGTCTTTGTCTCTCTGTGTCTCCCTCTCTTTCAGTGTATGTGTGTGGGTGCATACATGTGCAGATTTGTGTGTATGTATGTATATGTGTATATGGCATATATACATATATATGGCAGCTTACATTATATCAAGAGAGAGAAAGTATTCATCTATATCTGTATCTGTCTATATATTTATATTTATCTATATTTAGATATAGATACATGCTTTCTCTTTCTCCTGAGAGAATATAAGCTGCTTGAGGGCAGGCATTGGTTGATTTTGTTTTTATATCTTGAGTCAGGAAGACCTGATGACAAATGCAGCCTTAGGCACTTACCAATTCTGTGACTCTGGGCAAGTTAATTGATCTCTATTTGCCTTACAATTTTCCTCAACTATAAAATGATGATAACAACATTATCTACCTCACAGGGTTGTTGTGAAGATAAGATAATATCTTTAAAACCCTTAGCACAGTGCCTGGCACATAGCAGGTGCTATATAAATATTTTATTTCCTTCCTTCCCTTCTCCCACTGCCTACCACAGTGCCTGGCATATTGCCCTTGCTTGAATAAATACTTCCAGAGTGGTGGATTGATTTTAGAATGAAAAAAGAGTCAGAAGTAAAAAAAAAAAAATGACAGGAAATTCCTTGTATCTCTGCATGTAATTCAAGTATAAGTTCATAACCAGTGCAAGGAATTAATTCATTTCTAAAAGCTCAAGGATATAAGTTGGAAATTGAAGACTTAGAGTTGATGGAGTTCAGACAAAATGGAACCTGACGCCATTGAGAACACTGAACATTGCTGAGGTAATAAAGTTGTTTATGAGCTAGAGCCCCAAGCTCTGAGATATTTAATAATCTTCTGTTTTTATACTCAGAAAATAAAAACATGGTTTTTAAAAATCAAATATCAACATAGGACTACCCACCAACTACATGACTTTGGATATCAGTTGCCTACTTAAATCTATACTTTGGACTCTGTTCAATGTGAATGAATAAGTTATTTTACATAAGAAAAAACGTGTGAATGTTCAGTTGTTTATTAGTGTTTTGGTCTCTACATCAGGACTGTGAATGAAGATAGTGTTGCTTAGGGATATAGAAATTTCTCTTGTGATTGAACCTTTGTGCAGACAGCCTAGTATTCCTTTACTAACAGCATTCTCAAGGGATTCCCTGTTGGAGGGCACCAAGGTGGTCCTCCCTTACATAAACCTTATAGATTTCCTACAGCTAAATTTGTCTTTGTGGTAATTTGGAGTAGCATGAAAATTAATTGAGGCAAAATAAAGTAATTACATATATTGATTTATACAATAAACCACAAAACTTTTTCCACAGGCAAATAATTTTTAATATGTAATATGTCTTACTTTTGAACCAATCACTTGACTTTACAAAACGTATAATTGAGTCCATATGATTTTGGCACATATTATTTAATCAATTGTCATGAAACAACATATCATGTAGAATAATAAATATATTTTTGATGAACAGTCCATTTTTCAAGACATAAAATCAATTATTGATAATACTCAAGGACCTGGGAATTCTGAATTCTCCTGATTTAAATCCTAAAGGAATATATATATATATATATATATATATATATATATATATATATATGTGTGTATATATATATATACACACACACACACACACACACACACATATATTCTCTTGGATAATTTAAGAAAAAAATATTTCATGACACGTGGAATGATGCTAGATTGTATTACAGCATTCTGTCTCCATTTTAGAATTCCTGTAATTTCAAATGTTTCTGGTTCTCGGTATATCATTACATTTATCAGAAATTTTCATTCACTCAATAGGAACAAGAATTTTAGACCCACTGGAAGTTTAAAAAAATCTTTTTTTTCTAATATATTTCATTAAATATTCTCTAATTACATGTAAAAACATTTCTAACACTTTTTGGTAACAAAATATATCTTTATTTTCACTAACCTCTAAATGAGACTTAGTATCTCCTTCAGTTATAATTTAGAAAACAACAATATTATTTTGAGAAGATGCCCATATGTTTGTTCTAACTGCCAAAGGGGTCCACAACACAAAAATAGTTTAAAAATCTCTATTGTAGATAGAGTCCCATACAGATGAACACTGAATTTACTGGTCCTATCCCATAAGTGAGTGTGCTACTTCTTATTCTCTTCAAAAATTTTAGTTATGCTTTTTTTACACTTCATTCATTTTTAAATATCATTCCTCTAACATCCACTCACCCACACTGCACCCTCCCTTGTAGCAAAGAAATATAATCAAAAACATGAACTGGCATAGTTTTGCATATATAATATCCTGTGCCAACAGTTCTCCCCAGCACCCCCTTCTTTACCAAGTGTGGAAAGTATTTTTCATTTCTTGCTTTTCATTTCTTCAACATTTAATGAGATTAGTCATTTCAATTTCTCTAAGTTTGCTTTTTGGTGTTGTTTTCTGTTACAGTATTGCAGTCACTGTGTATATTCTTCTGTCCTGAAGTAAGCCATTTCTTTCTTTCTTTTTCTTTTTTTATCCATTAATTTATTTATTTTTAGTTTTCAACATTCACTTTCACAAGATTTTGAGTTCCAAATTTTTTTCCCACCTTGTCCCTCCCCCAACCCCAAGACAGTAAGCATTCTGCATACCCTTTCCCTTAATCTGCCCTCTCTTCTATCTCCCCTGCCCCTTCTCTTATCCCCTTCCTCTTCTATTTTCCTGTAGGTCAGGATAGATTTCTATACCCAATTGCCTATATATCTTATTTCCCAATTGCATGTGAAAACAATTTTTAATATTTGTTTTTAAAACTTTGGGTCCCAAATTTTCTCCTTCCTGCCTCCCCAACCACCCTCTCTGGAGTTGGATAGCATTTTTCATCTTGGATCACTGTCTTGATCAGAGAATTTAAGTCATTCACAGTTGATCATCCTTACAATATTACTGTAACTGTGTACACAGTTGTGGTTCTGCTCACTTCACTTTTCATGAGTTCATAAAAGTCTTCTCAGATTTTTTTAAGCCATCCTGCTCATCCTTTGTTATAGCACAATAGCATTCCTTCATAATCATATATCACATTTTCAGCCATTCCCCAATTGATAGGCATCCCCTTGATTTTTTTTTAAATCTTTGTCACCACAAAAAGAGATTCTTTAAATATTTTTGTACAAATTGATCCTTCTCTCTTTTCTTTGATCTCTGGGATATAGACCTAGTAGTGGTATTGCTGGATTAAAGGATATGCACAGTTTTATAATCTTTAGGACATAGTTCAAAATTGTTCTCCAGAATAGTTAGACCAGTTCACAACTCCACCAACAGTGCATTAGTGTCCCAATTTTTCCACATCCCCTCCAGCATTTGTCATTTTTTTTCTTTTCTGTCATGTTAGCCAATCTGATAGGTATGAGGTGGTATCTCAGGGTTGTTTTAATTTGCATTTCTCTAAGCAGTAATGATTTAGAACATTTTTTCATGTGACTATTGATAGCTTTGATTTCTTCTTCTGAAAACTGCCTTGTTCATATCCTGCAACCATCTGTCAACTGGGGGATGGTTCATATTATAAATCTGGCTCAATTACCTATATATTTGAGAAATGAGGCCTTTATCAGAGAAACTTGCTGTAAACATTTCCCCCAGTTTCCTACTTTCCTTCTGATTTTGACTGCATTAGTTTTATTTGTGCAAAAGCTTTTTAATATTTTTTTTTATTTTCATGTAATCAGTAATATTCATTTTACTTCCCATGATCCTCTCTATCTCTTGTCTGGTCATAAACTCGTCCCTTATCCATAGATCTGGCAGTTACATTTTTCCATGCTCCCCTAGTTTACTTGTGATAGTGCTCTTTATGTCTAAATAATTTATTCATTTTGACCTAATCTTGGTATATGTTGTGGGATATCAGCAGAAAATATTCCTAGTTTCTGCCAAACTGCTTTCCAGTTTTCCCAGAATTTTTTTGTCAAATAGTGAGTTCTTATGTCAAAAGCTTGGATAGTTGGGTTTATCAAACACTAGATTATTATGGTTACTTACTACTATGTAGAGTATTCCTAATGTATTCCACAGATCCACCACCCTATTTCTTAGCCAGTACCAGATTGTTATGATGATTACTGGTGTATAGTATAGTTTGAAATCAAGAACTGCTAGGCAACCTTCCCTCACTCCCTTGATATTCTTGGCCTTTTATTCTTCCAGATTAATTTTGTTATTATTTTTTCTAGCTTTACTAAATAATTCTTTGGTATTTTTATTGGTATGGTACTGAATAAATAAATTTACTTAGGCAGATTCGTCATTTTTATTATATTGCCTTGGCTTACCCATGAGCAATTAATATTTCTCCAGTTGTTCAGATCTGTTTTTATTTCTGTGAGCAGTATTTCATAATTGTGTTCATATAATCCCCAGTTTTGTATTGACAGGTATACTTCCAAGTATTTTATATAGTCTATAGTTAATTTGAATGGAATTTCTCTGTCTCTTGATGCTGAGTTTTGTTGGTAGTATAAAGAAATGTTGATTATATATGTGGGTTTATTTTATATCCTGAAGCTTTGCCAAAGTTGTTAATTGTTTCAACTAATTTTTTTGGTGGATTGTCTAGTGTTCTCTAAGTATACCATCATATTGTCTGCAAAGAGTAATAGTTTTGTTTCTTCCTTGCTTATTTTAATTTCTTCAATTTCTTTTTCTTATATTGTTGCAGTACAATATTGAATAATAATGGTGATAATGGACATCCTTGCTTCACCCCTGATCTTATTGGGAAAGCTTCAAGTTTATCTCCATTACAGATAATACTTGATCTTGGATTTAGATTAGAAACTACTAACCATTTTAAGAAAAGCTCTATTAATTACTATACTTTCTAATTTTCTTAATAGGAATGGGTGTGGCATTTTGTCATAGGATTTTTCTGCATCTATTGATATAATCTATGATTTTTGTTGTTTTTGTTAGTGATATGGTCGATTATGCTGATAATTTTCCTGATATTGAACCTGTCCTGCATTCCTGGTATAAATTCTGCTTGGTCATAATGTATGATCTTTGTGACATATTGCAGTAATCTTCTTGCTAGTATTTTACTTAAAATTTCTGCATTTATACTCATTAAGGAAATTGGTCTATAGTTTTCTTTATCTATTTTTGCTCTCCCTTGTTTAGATATCAAAACCTATTTGTGTCATAAAACGAATTTGGTATGACTCTTTCTTTACCTGTTTTTTTTTTCAAATAGCTGATATGTTATTGTGATTTTATTATTGTTGTGTCATTTTTCAGTCATGTCTGACTCTTCATGACCCCATTTGGGGTTTTCTTGGCAAAGACACTAGAGTGGTTTGCCATATCCTTCTCTAGCTCATTTTATAGGGTGGAACTGAGTCAAACAGGGTTAAGTGACTTGCCCAGGGTCACACAGTTAGTAAGGATCTGAAGCCAGATTTGAACTCACAAATAGGGGTTTTCCTGACTCCAGGCCCAATACTCTATCCACTGTACTATATAGCTACCCAGTACTGGGAGTAATTGTTCCTTAAACATTTGATAGAACCTTCAGGCTTTTCATTGTATCATTACATTTACTACAACTCATCCTCTCAATAATGAGAAGAGTTCCAGACACATTGGAAATTTTAAAAAAATCTTTAAAATTCTTTTTGAGGTAGTAGTTTTGCAATCAGATGAAGTGTCTTATATTTTACATGAGTACCTTGATATCTTTTGGTATGTCCTTGTATGAAACAAAGTAAGGTTCTGCAATACTTTTTCTCATCTTCAGTATTTCAGTATTTGCATAGTCTTTCCTATAACAAGTTTTTGTTTTCCTATTCAAAGTAACAATTAGCAGCTTTACTTTTTTCATAAATTGACCTTTACATTTCTTTGTCAGACAGTCAAGAGTTGGTTAACAGGCATTTATGTTTTTTTTTTAATTTTTAAAATTTTCAACATTCACTTTTATAAGATTTTATAAGAGTTCCAGACTTTTTCTCCCTCCCTCCCTTTTTTCTCCCCTCCCTAAGATGGCAAGCAATTGATATAGGCTATACGTGCATAATAATATTAAACATATTTCTACAGTAGTCATGTTGTGAAAGAAAAATCAGAACAAAAGGGAAAAACCATGAGAAAGGAAAAAAAAAGAGAAAATAGTATGCTTCAATTTGCATTCAGACTTCATAGTTCTTTCTCTGAGTGTGGATAACATTTTCCATAAAGAGTCTTTTGAAATTGTTTTAGATCATTGTATTGCTGAAAAGAAATAAGTCTATCAAAGTTGGTCATCACACAATGTTGCTTTTACTGGGTACAATGTTCTTCTGGTTCTGCTCACTTCACTCAGCATCAGTTGATGTAAGTCCAGGTTTTTCTTAAGTAAGTCTGCCTGCTCATTATTTCTTATATCACAATAGTATTCCATTCTTAACTGTAAAATTTTTGCTGTGAACCAAGGAATCATAGAGACTGAAAGCTTCGAGAGATCAACTTGAATAAATGAATGGATACTATAGTTCAAATTACCTTGGTTTCTCCTTCAGTCTAGATACACCAAGTATGAAGCTCTCCAGAAAAAAAGTTGATACTGAGTGTGTTAAGATTCTGACTAATATTCTGAAGCAAAAACTTCATGAGAAAAACACCTTTAGAGCATTTTACACCTACACAAAACCAGTCTTAATGTATACTTTTGGCATAGTAAATGGACAATGGATCTAGAAGTGTCTAAACAAAACCCTGGATGATATTAACAAAATACTGAACTCCTCATCCCAAGTCAGCTATAGAAAGATGAGCACTTCCTCTCCAAAATGGAAGAAGAGTATTGATAGACATTTTCAGAGCATAGGGGCAGTTAGGTGGCGCAGTGGATACAGCACCAGTCCTAAAGTCAGGAGGACCTGAGTTCAAATCCAGCCTCAGACACTTACTGGCTGTGTGACCCTGGGCAAGTCACTTAACCCTGATTGCCTTGACAAAAACAAAAACAAGCAAACAAACAAAAACAAAAAACAAAACAGGCATTTATTATACTATGTACCAGGTATTATGCTAAGTGCTCAGAATAGAAGGGATGGCTAAAGGCAATCCCTATCCTCGTGGAGCTCACAATCTAAATGGGGAGAAAATATACCAAAAAAAAAAAAAAAACTATGTACAAATAATCTGTAGAAAAAATAAATAGCAAATAACCAATACAAGTAAGTTACGATAATTAAGCAGGTTTGGAAAAATCTTCCTACAGAACAAGATGAGATTTAAGCTGGGACTTAAAGGAAGTGAGGGAAGGCAATAAGATGAGATCAAGAGAAAGAACATTCAAGGCACTGGGGAGAAAAAGTGAAAATATTGGAGAAAAAAAATGGAATATCTTGTGATAATAATAGCAAGGGATCCAGTAAACTGGATGGAAGAGTATGGGGGGTTGGGAGGAGGAGGGGCTATGATATGAAGGGGTATAAATGGCTGAAGATTTCAGATTCAATTCTGGAGGTCATAGGGAGCCATTGGAGTTTATTGAGCAGCTGATATGATAACTTCAACTATGGTCCAACTTCAAGAAGACTATGCCATGGGAATAGCTGTCTGATCTCCCAGATTGTTCTTCCACCCCATCCGTAATTAGAGGATCCTTCACAAGATTAATTCTTCACATAGACAGTTATTAGCATTTTATTATTTTTTTAAACACTATCTTTTGTACTTCATTGTAGTTTGGAGCAAGTTAGCTTCTGTATACTGACAGCCACAAAAATATCACTAAAAATCATTGAAATATGCTCTTTACATGCTAGAATTCTTCTTTAGAATAATATTAATTCTTCATAGATTTAAGTATACTTTTTTGTTATTTTTCTTGTTTTGTCTTGTTTTTTGTCTGAGTTTTCTTTTGCAACAAGGCTAATATGCAGATATATTTTGCATGACATGTATAATCTGCATCAAATTGCTTGCCTTCCCAAGGAGTGAGGAAGAGCAGGATTAAGGGACAGAATTTGGAACTCAACTGAAAAAAAGGATTGTTATTTTTTTACATGTAATTGAGAAATATTTAATAAAATAAATAAAATGTAGAAAAAGAAAAATAGGTTCTCAAAAAACACAGAATGTTGAATAGAACAAAAGGGAGCAATGAAATATGAGTAATGAAGAAAATCAAACCCTCAACTGAAAGATAATTAAGTAAAAGTGAGAAAACTCTGTCAATATAGTTTAATCTGTCCAAGGGTAGATTTCAGGTGGTACTAGCACTAGAAATATTCACATGAAAATTGTTTTAAAAAATAAAATCATATCAAAATTCTTGCTTGTCCCAAATCATTTGTATAGCATTTTTTTTTTAAATTTATCACTTATATTTGTTTGCACTCTTTTGGAATCCAGTTGTATTTTATTTCAGTACTACCTGCTGGGGTAATAAGTTCCACAACTTTATTGTGGTGGGAAGCATTATTGAGAGAAAGCTCGCTATGATAAAAAGAACCTGGAATTGGCTATTAGGTGACTTGGATATAAGTCCCAGCTCTACTACTTAGTAGTGAGGAGGGAACTTAAAGGTCCTAGTACCTAGTACCAGGTCCTACATAAGCTATTATTAGCCTTTATTGTCCAAATTATGACCTATACAGAAATGTGTCTCCCAATCATATTTTCCTCCCTTCGGCAATAATCCCAACCCCAAATTGTATTTATTTTGATCTCAAGTTAAGTTTACATGAAATAGTTACTGATATGCAATAGTTCATGTTCATAATATTTTTTCAGGAGCAGCTGAAAGAATATCTTGTTAAAAATATACCTCCTGGTTTCTGAAATTCCTTTGAGAAAGACAAACATTTTTCACACCACACGGAGAGGGAAGCCTTAAAATGAAAATGATCTTGGAAAAGGAAACATATTGCTGTAAGGATTAAATTAGATAATATTTGTAAAGCACTTAGCGTAGTGGGTGACACATAGTAAGCACTATAAAAATTTTAGCTATTATTATATAAAGGCAGATGAAGCTCAAAGTGGTTAAATGCCAAAGTCACTCAAGTAGTAAACAACAATGTTAAGATCCAAGTCCAGGAGCTCTGACTCTAGCCTTCACAGTTTTCTATGTATGTGAAAGGAAGCGAACTCTTTAGAGCTCTGTATTCTTGAAAGCACCAAGGATAAAGAAAGGACCTTCAAAAAAAAAAATAAAAGTTGAAAGCTTTAAAAACAAATGCCACTGACCACCATTTTGGTCACTCATTATTCTTCTGGAATAGCTTAAAGAGTGGTATGAAACTCTCTTGTAAGTGATGTGTGATTATATCAAAGCTAAGAAGCTTTCTGCTTTTATAGAATGAAAATATGTTGAAACATTACAGAATACCTGAGTAGAAAAAAAAATAAAATAAGAGGAATATTGAGTCCTGTTTTGCCAGTTACTTCATGTCAACATATTCAAGTCAATCCTTGTAGTTTCTGGGGATGTTGACAAAATCTTACCAATAAGATTCGTGTAAATGGCTGGTGTAACTAAATGGTAAGGCAGGTAGTGACAAGATTTAGTGTTGAAAACCAAAGAGGAAGAAAAATATAGCCACTATTTTTTTCATTTTCCTACTTTCAGAATGTGGACAGGCAAGATTCTTTCTCTATCATAACTTTCTCCTCTCATTTGACATCTATGGATATGTGACCTCTTGGTCTGTACCCCTGCTCCAGCACCTTTCCCTCACTTTGAAGTATGGAGCTTTGTTGAGGTACCTGGATTTTATATAAGCCATCTGTATCTGATATACCAATTACGCTATTAGCAAACGGTTTGTGTGGTGTCTAGTCATATGGTTTCTCTGCTTCTACTATTTAGGGGACTGAAAACATTGCTGACAAAAACCAAAATGATAATATTTGCTTCCAATCAACTCATCCCTCCCCCCATATCCAAGAAAATCTCTAGCATTCTAGACAGATATTGTAACCTCTGGCCTGTTTAATCCTGTGTGTATACCAAGTAACTACTAGTATCCTCCATTTCAGTCTTTTCTGGCATCCACCTAATTAGTTTACATGGATCAGAAAGGAATTATGATTGATCTTGATTTATAAATGTAATAGCAGTTTGGCACTGCTTAGGCCATTCACTTAAATGATGTCACCTACATGGAATACACTGGGGAGCTTAAATATGGAATATTAGAAATTTGGAGCAGATGCAAATGTTATGGATTGGCCTACCAAGTGGATGAGAGTAATCCTTTTCCATTGGTTATATAGCCAGAACTATTCGTGTCTTTGAAACGACCTGACAAGATCTGTGTTTTGTTTTTTTTTTCTGCATTCTCATCTGAGGATTAAGGCAATGCAGGAGGCCAATGAAGAATGTGCATAAATGTTCTAGTCCTTTAATCTCTTATGTACAGGTTCTCCAGCATCTTCCCATAGGTAATGCCATTTTAGGTCATCTAGATATACACCAAATCCTCATTAAAATAAGAAGCAAATCAGGAATGAAAATAGCTTAAAGAAAGCTTTAGAAAGGCATGTGGGGGGCGGAGCCAAGATGGCAGAGGGAAAGCAGTGACTTGTTTGAGCTCTCCCCCCAAACCCTTCCAAATATCTATAAAAAATGGCTCTAAACAAATTCTAAAGCAGCAGAACCCACAAAAAGACAGAGTGAAACAAATTTCCAGCCAAAGACAGCCTAGAAGGTTGGTCAGAAAGGTATATCATGCCAGGCGGGGAGAGGAGCGCAGTGCTGCGTAGGCGGGCAGGCTGCAGCGACTCTGGAGCAGGCCTCAGAGGACTGAATCTCGGGCAGCTGTGGCAGTTTCCAGACTTCTCAACCCAAGCACATCAAAGACAACTTAGAAGGTTAATGGGAAAAGTCTGTGACTGCAGTGAGAGAAGAAGCTAGGTCTCAGCCACCACCAGGGCCTCGGCTGTTTCCTGAGCTTCTGGCCCACAGACTGAGGGGGAATTGAGTAGCTGATCAGAGGGGGATTGCAGGGATCTCTTTGCCAGTGCTGAGGCAGGAATCTCTTGCTTTACCAGTGCTTGGATCTGGGTCACAGTTCTGAGAGGTGGTCCTGGGGTGAGGAGGAATGCTGGTGTGGTGAAGCTTGTTGTGGTGGTGGAGAGAAAGCACCTCACCCCTTATCATAGCTCCTTGGTAGAAATGAAAATTTTCAGGTCCCTAGAAGTATCTCTGAAAACAGCTTTACAAACCCCCGAAGCTTGGGACAGTACATTCTCCACATTGGAAACAGACTTTTACCTGAACAAAGAGTTTAAAACTCAAGTAACTGGCCGGGATCATGAGCAAGCAGCTCAAAAAGAGTCAGACTATATTATCTTACTTTGGTGACAAAGAAGATCAAAACATACAACCAGAAGAAGACAACAAAGCCAAAGCTCCTAAATCCAAAGCCTCCAAGAAGAATATGAATCAGTCCCAGGCCTTGGAAGAGCTCAAAAGGGATTTTGAGAAGCAAGTAAGAGAAGTAGAGGAAAAACTGAGAGTTTTGCAAGAAAATCATGAAAAACAAGTCAACAGCTTGCTAAAGGAGACCCCCAAAAATACTGAAGAAAATAACACCTTAAAAATAGCCTAACCCAAATGGCAAAAGAGGTCCAAAAAGCCAATGAGGAGAAGAATGCCCTAAAAAGCAAAATTGGACAAATGGAAAAGGAAGTCCAAAAGCTTACTGAAGAAAATACTTCCTTAGAAATTAGAATAGAGCAATTGGAAGCTAGTGATTTTATGAGAGATCCAGACACTGTAAAACAAATCCAAAAGAATGAAAAATTAGAAAACAATGTGAAATATGTTACTGGGAAAACAACTGACCTGGAAAACAGATCCAGAAGAGAGAATTTAAAAATTATTGGACTATCTGAAAGCCATGATCAAAAAAAGAGCCTAGACATCATCTTTCAAGAAATTATCCAAGAAAACTGCCCTGATATTTTAGAACCAGAGGGCAAAATAGAAATTGAAAGAATCCACTGATTACCGCCTGAAAGAGATCCCCAAAGGAAAACTCCTAGGAAAGGTATATGAAACATCTGTCAAGGAGCACCACTAATCAGCACTATCATTCAATATTATCCTCTAGCGGTTTTTTGTTTGTTTTTTGTTTGTTTCATCTAAAATTCCTCACTTTGGAAAATAGAACCTCTGCTGCTATCACCAATGGATGCACCAGAATCCAACATTCTCTCAACTGTTGTTGAGCACTGACCCCAAGGATACAGTTACCATCCCTTCTCTTTGATCATACTTTATTTAAAAAGAAAAAAACAAAAGCAAAAACAAAAACAAAAACTCCCAGGGCAGTAGAAGTCTACCAATGGCTTTGAGGTTTCAATAATTTCAATGTTTTCTAAAATGAGAAGATAACATTCTCTCTTTGAGACTACAATTAAACTGAATTCAGTCAAGTTTTAGGTCTTTTTCCTTACCCACAGGGAAATCTCTCTGAATGCTTGGTCACAATAACAATAGCAACTTTGGGTACTTCTCTTCAAATATGTGTGTTTTTTTATTCCTACTGTTGTATCAATAATTTTTTCCATTAATGCTATTCTTCATTTTCTGTCAGCTGCTCTGCTCTATTCTGATTTCAGAAACATCATGCCTCCACCAGGATAAGCTCATCACCTGAAATCTCATCATCATGGAGATTGATCCAGTTTTGACACTCGACACTTTCACAGACTCTCTCATCTGATTGGAGAGATACAGAGTGGAACAATAAACTCATCCCAAAGCCTTCCCTTACCAGAGGCTCAGAACTTTCCACCTACATGTTTCATTTTTCATCAGCTGCTTTTTTTGGTTTCAATTCCATGAACATAATGATCCTGTACTTCTGTTGCCCCTCACCCTTTTCACCTCCCTTTTGTGTGTCTTCCACCTCTCCAGTCATCTTGGGCTATGTCATGCCATTGGACTCCAATGAGTCTGGAGGAGAGAATGAGGCTTATGACTTTGTACAGCTCTGTCTCACTTAAATCCAGTTGACTTGCAGGTGAAGACATCACCCTCTGATGTCATTGGTCCTCTTCAAGAAAAAAAGATGAACAACAAGAACTTTATTTTATTTATTTATTTATTTTTTGGCTAGGCAATGGGGTTAAGTGACTTTCCCAGGGTCACACAGCTAGTAAGTGTTATGTGTCTGAAGCCAGATTTGAATGCAGGTCCTCCTGAATCCAGGGCCAGTGCTCTATCCACTGCACCACCTAGCTGCCCAACAACTTTAGCTCATAAGCTTTTTGAGGGTAAGGACTATCTTTTTTTTTTATATCCCTATGGCTTAACACAGTGCCTGGTACGCAGTAAGCACTTAATAAATGTTTGTTGACTATTGACTATGTTCACCATAAATACTTTGGAGGAATATCTGGTTTAAATAGCATGATGTTATAACCCAAGGGAAAGATCCAGGAATGATAAAACAAGAATAGAGTAATCAGAGTTATGAATGCAATTATACTCACTAGAGACTCAAGAGGATGTTGTGAGTCAAAAACCTACACCTTTGGGGAATGGTCGTAGGTATGTGCATTGCTTTTGGTCTCAGTCTTCTCCCATTTTTTCGAGATTAACCACCCACAAAACAGAACTCTAAAGAAAACTGTTTAAACTAATCAAAATAAGGAATGGTCTTCATTACTTTGATAATATTCTTTTCATTTCTCTTTATTTCTGCATTTGCAATACTGTTATAGAACTGTGCAATGTTAGAAGACTGATGAACTCACAAGACATTTTTTTTCAAATGGCCTTTTAATTTATCTTCTGCTGGAAAGGAGCTATATTGAGATCAATGTTCCATATTTGCTAGGTTTGCAATCATATTCTTACTTTCTGTTTCTGCAGAATTGAGTAGTTTTCCCTTGTTATTTGGATGAGTATTCATAATTCTTTTTGCCCTGTGAAGGTTTTAGAATGGGCTCTGATCTTCAAGAAAGTAATAATTACCTAAGGGGACAACATATTTATACCTATGCTCATCTAAAAACCACTTAACATTTTTCTTAGAATAAATATTTCCAAGTCCTTGGATTGCTTTATCTACCTGAGATTTTGTTATTAAAATTGCTTTCCT
Organism: Vombatus ursinus; assembly: GCF_900497805.2. NCBI lineage: Eukaryota > Metazoa > Chordata > Mammalia > Diprotodontia > Vombatidae > Vombatus > Vombatus ursinus. The sequence continues at coordinate 41,584,319 of NW_020954556.1, read as the reverse complement.
GTATACGAATCTGAGTAGCCCTTACTATGGTATTGGAATATATCTTTTTTTTTTTAAGCTTTCTAGCTGAAATTGACTATGAGGATATCTGAGGAGAGAATTGATTTCCTAGAAACTGCTCAGATGGTACTGATTGTCACTTCGATGTATATGAACAGAATGAAAATGAAAAAATGCTCATACTTTTTGGAAATCTCTTTTGTTGACTCCACCTTGATATAAATCTAACAGCAGGGAAACATATGAACCAATAATTCTTCATACAATGAATCCAGCCCTATCACATCTGGAGGGATTATTAATAGCCCTTTCAAAAAATGACTTGCGTTTGTTACACATGCTCAATAAAGGGAGGGCTTTGTGCACATTAGAATATTAATGAGTATGCACAATAGTGATGATAATAATAATTATCTCTAATAATAGCTTGTATTTATATAGCCAAAGAACTTCTGGCCAAAGAAACCTGTCAAGTGCCAGTATTACTCTTCCCATTTTCCAGATGAAAATTTTCTACAGCAGAATGACCTTTTGAATAGGCAGAAAAGGCTATCTATATTGCATGATTTAAGTTCCTCCCAAAACATTTTTCCTGGCTTCTGTGTTGATCCCTGAATTTTCTAGCATCAGAGTTTGTTTGAATTATTTTTTTTTCACTTCTCAGAAGGCTGCTTGTCAAATCCACATATCCTAGTTTAGAGGACTAAACTAATAACCCATTGAATCATCTCTTGTGTTGAGAGCAAAAGAGGAGAGAGAAATAGAGAGAGAGAGACAGAGAGAGAGAGAGAGAGAGAGAGAGAGAGAGAGACAGAGAGAGAGAGAGAGACAGAGAGAGAGAATTCCAACAATTCATTTGTCAGAATTATTTTGTATGGGTATTCTCCTCTGTCTTTCTCTTATAGTTTGGTCCTCTCACCTATAACAAACACTCAGAATGTAATAAAATTTAGTTTATCTTTATCTGCAGACAAAACCTGTTATAAAAGTACAGAGAGCAAATAAACAATATTTAAGGGTAAGCCATGCCACTTTGACAGACAGAAATGAGGTAAAGTTGGGAGAAGTGGAAAGAAGTTAAGTTCACACATTCTCAATGGGGCAGTAAATTCTGTCTAGTCAGGTCATTTCCTAAGGGAGTCAATGAGCCAGACAAGGCTCCAACTAATGATTATTATGTTTAATTCAGGTAGCAATGACCTGACCTTAACGGCTGGTGCTGGCAAACCACCAGCCCATCCCTAGGCCTCTGTGCTCAAAAGTTCTACATTTCTCAGATGTTTCCATCTCCTGTGATTCTACACCTGAGAAAACTACACTTCTCATCAATCCCCTTGCCAATAAGTGGACACACCATTTTAAAAAATAAGGCATTAGCCTAGAAAGAATCCCTTGAAATTACTTTATTTCATTAGCATGTCATTGAGGTAATAGAAAAAAAATGCAAGACAGGTAATTTTTAAAGACCTAAAGAGAAGGAATCCTCATGCTGCCTAGGAGTCACTGAAAACAATAATAATAAATGAAATTGATGTAAACTTTTCAAGTTTACAAAGCACTATATATATATATATATATATATATCATCTGAACCTCAAAACAACTGTATAAGATAGGTATCACAGATATTATTTTTTTACATTTCACAGATATAGAAACTGAAGCTCAGAAGCACTAAATGCTTTGCCCATGATCAAATACCTAAGTCAATATTGGAAGCAGAATTTTGGACTCACATTTCTTGGGACATCATAGTCCCAAATGAATAATTGCATGGTCAATAATTTCTTTTTTAAACTGTCTCCAACATATGATGAATATAACAAATTAGATTTTTTTCCAAAGTATTGTCATATACATTACTTTATCTGATTAATTCAACACCCCTATAAATCCTATCCAATACATGGAGGTGGGTGGTATTATGGTCCATTGAATAAAAACAAAATTAACTGTTAGCAAAGTGGTGACTTGCCCCAGAGAACAAGTTGGTGATAGAACCTAGACTAGAATCCAGACCTGCTGATTGCTAACCTCATTTTCTTTTATCTGAACTACACTGCCAGCTGGTGAGTATGCTTTTTATTAAAGGAATGTTTTTTTTACTAAATATGCCCCATGATAGCAATAGTAGTGCGATGAAAGTTGCTAATTTCTGGAAAAGATTTGCTTAAGAGTTCATCCAAACAACTCCCCTAAGAGAAAGGTCAGTGGTGAGTGGAATTACCTCCAGCTGCCAGCTGGAAATAGAGAAGCACAGGGAGATTATACAAGTCCATGCAAAAGCCAGAAGGCAAATGGCAAAGTGTTGGTTTCCAGATCCATGCTCATTCGCTAAGACATTCTGCCATATGGCACAGAACCATTCAAACTTAGGGTATAGACAGAGACCTTAAGAGGTCATTTGATCCATCCCCTTTCCCAGGACAGACTTATAACTAAACCATGACAAATAGATGAGAACCTATCCTATTAAAATGCCCTGAGAAACAAACATTCAAAATAATTTCTTAATCTTGGGATACCTCCACATATCTTGCATGTATAGATTATAATTATAGCTAAAGGGCAAAACTGGTTATTGCAGATTTGAGCAAGACAATCTTAAAAATATCTAGTTCACAGGTTAACTTAATTACATAAATTAATAAAGTCATAGAATTTCAGACCTTAAAACTTCCTTGGGATCACTTAGTCTAACTCTCACATTTAACAGAAAAAGGAATCTAAGCTTAAGTTACTTACTCAAGGTAATATAGCATAACATAGTGGTAGAACTGGTATCATCAGGCAGTCAAGTGAACTTGACATTTACTGATTAAGTAAACCACTGACTTCCCAACCACACTGTACCCCGAGCCATGAAAAAATAAGGAAAGAAAGAAAGAAAGAAAGAAAGAAAGAAAGAAAGAAAGAAAGAA
>NW_020954556.1:41548980-41581388 GCF_900497805.2 Vombatus ursinus | reverse complement strand
AGAAAGAAAGAAAGAAAGAAAGAAAGAAAGAAAGAAAGAAAGAAAGAGAGAAATGAGAAAAAAAGTAGTTACACATTCAGTATTAAAATTAGCTCTGATTTTCATTGTAGCCTCAATTTAGATTTTGTGGCATATGAAATAAAATCTGATGCATTTAGAACCCACTGATTCAGATTTCATGGTTATGGGGACCCAAGATAAAATTATATTTCCCTTTGTACTTAAGCTGATGTACTTTAATGATTTTCAAACTCATTGGCATTCTGTATTTCTTCCATGGATGCATATTGCTGTTTCCTCTACCTTTGTGAATAGTCTTCAATAACTGAGTCTTAAGAATTATTCCTCTTTTCTCACTCTTTGGCTGGTCTGATGTTGAACCTCCCTGAATTTAGCTGTGCTCCTACTAGAATCATGGCTATATAATCCATCACCAGTACTCAACATCTATGCAACTTGGTGGGCACAGCTAGAGCCTGTATTTGTCCAGCATCATCTTTAAAAACCCAGGGTCATTTCCATGTCCATAGTGAGGCATTAGAGTTTAACTTTAGTGGAGATACTTTTTACTACATATGGGAAGTACAAAGAGTTGCCTGACCATAAACTAATTTATATAATCAAAAAAGTAAGGTGAAGATGCAATTAAAAACAAAATGTTGTCTTGAAAAAAGCTGCATATAAATATGGATCTCAAGTTCTATTGTGGTATAGGAGCCATGTCTTATCTTTCTTTTCAAGTTCATGTCATGGTTCTCTCTATGAGTGTTTAATAAATGATTACTGAATAAAGGAATGAATGAATCTACTCATTAAAGCAAATATAGCTGAATCTCTACTTAGCAATTCATGTCATTATAAGTACTTGAAAAATAACTGAATTCTATTTCCTTACAAACCTATAATTAAGATGAATTTTCCCCAGTTAGTCAGGGTCAGTGATTTTTTTAATGCAGACTCTTAGAATGCAAGTATCTAGAGGCCAAAGGAGGATGTTTGCTTGACTTTTACTCTATAGTGCTTGTCATGCATAAATACATATTTCATAATTTAAAAAATATGGTGAGGGATATATTGGATTAAAGTCTTACCTGAGAAATACTTGTATTATAATGGGAAGAAATTTCTTTGTCCTTCTCAACTGCTGTACTGCAAAAGGGCAACTACAGTTTTGCTTTGAGGAAAGAGTAATGACTTGGGTGTCAAGAGATTTATGTTGGAGGCCGGATCTTCAATTTATTAGCTGTACCATCTTAAGCAAATCACTTCACCATTCCCTAGACCACAATTTTCTCATCATTAAAATAAAGATAGAATTATCTCTTAAACTCTTCCTGTTCTAGTATTTTAGGACTGGTATATTTGGGGCCAATTCTTACTGTACCATATACCAAGATGTATATGAAGAATGAAACTGGAATTTCTCACGCATTTTAGAGGAGGTATTCATTTTGGAATCTCTGCTTCTGCATATGTCTGCAACTGTGTTGGGAAACATTAAGCTCTCTGATGGATCTGGTGTATGACAGTTATTCCCCAAGGTCCTTGCAGAAATAAGATGTTGGAGCACATCAGGTAATCCAAGGGAACAAAATGGTAACTCTATAAATAAGTTAAGTAGGTTTCAGTTGTGCTAGTACATCCCAGCTGCTAAACTATATCATTTACATTTCAAGAATGTTCTCTTTGTTTCTACATTCATCTTAACAAGTATTGACCATCTTAGCTGCTTGCTGTTCTCTTAGTAGAATGTCACCATGAACACTGATAAAAATCAAGTCACATCTGACAAAGAAGAAAGAAAGATAAAAGGCAGGGAGTGGGAACCATGGCAACAAGTGGAAAAATAAGATTCTAGAAAGTTGAAAACATCTGTTGTTGGTATTATTCAAATACTATTTGCTAAGCAGGATACTTTGGAAACAATTAAGGAACATTCTTTTGGCAGAGTTGGAATCTATGCCATTCACTAACACAGAGCAGGTGCTAAATGAGAAAGAGGCTAGTTCAAGATAACATGCAGATTAATGTTCTCTTTCAGAATACATCTAGCACTCATTCATCTATCTACTGGCATAAAATTATGACCAAAATTGAAAACTGAGGTGAGGATGTAGTAGGATCTTTTAAGCTAAGACATCCCTACAGTTTTATAATCTACTACCCCAGAGGCTATATGATGAAGCTTGATGCTATACTCTGTACCAATCTAAAATTTGGTGGGCCACAAAATTAGCTGAAGACAGAGCAATAGGAAGATCTAAAAATGAGGAAGTGGGGAGATGAAGAGGGGGAAAGTGAAAACATAAATAAAATCCTTCATGATCAGGAAAGATAATACAGTATATTTAATGACCAACACAGAAGTCAAAGCTGTATCTATGACAGGACAGATCCTGAGTGCTCTATAAAGCCCAGATGCTATTTGTTAGGTTAATTTGGTAACTTTAACATCTATCTGCAAGGTGCAGGGAAAGGTGGAACAGTGGATAGAATGATGGACCTGGAGTTAGGAAGATGTGAGTACAAATCTGGCCTCCCCTAGAGACTTACTAGCTATGTGACCCTATGCAAGTCATTTAACTTCCATCCATCTTAGTTTCCTCATCTGTAAAATGGAGATAATAATATTATCTATCTCCAAAGGTTATTGTGAGGATTAAATAAGATATTTTTGAAGTGCTTTGCAAATCATAAAGCACTTTGTAAATGCTAAGATTATTATTAATATTAGAGAAAAAATCTTCCATTTGGATACATACTTTGACTTTGTTGAGGCTTCAATCTCTGCTCTCTGATAACACCTGTGTTGGAAAACACAGAGCTTTATGATCCGAACAGATGTTATTTTAAATATATCATGGCCCATTCCTTAAAACTATAACCATTATTTAGACAGAAATGAGCCAAGTGCATATCAATAAGGAAAGATTTGCATATCTTAATTGTATTTAATCTGAATGTCAGGAAGATTAACAAATATTATGCAGAGATAAACATGAAATAAATAAAGTCCTATGTGATTATCTTAACTTTAAAAGAAACAAACACACATGCATTCTTTAGGTAAGGAATGTTTATTCCATCACAGTCTGACCACACAAGAATAATAAAGGAACATAACTGATGATTATAATAGCTAATTGGTGTAAAGAGTATAATGAATGATTATTGGTTGTTGGATTTAAATAATCTTTTTGATATAGCTATAAAAACTAGAATTTATAGTAATTCTGCTTTTCTCATTAATAGATTTTTACCCTTTCTCTCGAAAAAGGTATTTAAAAAAAAAGACTAGCATAAGAAAAGCTGTGGAAGGAACATTCCAATGAGAAATAAATGTATCAGATGGAAGAGAAATGTAGAAATTGGTTTCAACAGGGGAAAAGGAGTTATTAAAGCAACAGGAAAGAAATGAAGAACATTTCCTTTACCTTAAGTCACATACTACCTGCTGCACACAACAGGAGCCAGAAAGGCATAATGAAATCCTGGAAAAGGGACACTTTTTAAGGTTTTCTGCAATTTTTGTTTAAGAGGAAAAAGAATTTCAGTAATATGTGACCTACTGTATGGGATTAGACTCTTTGGGAGACTACCTTTCAATTAGTATTTGCTGTCTTCACTAAGGCCTCATTTACACTTTGTACTTCCTCAATGTTTCCCATGGCATAACGGTGATAAGATCCTGGACTCACAAGACTTGATGAATTCAAGCTTCGTGTGGGCAACTTACTTTAAGTGTTTAAACTTCATCTTTTTTTCTTTTCTCTTATTTTTTTAACAATTTAATGTAAATTTAATTTAATTTTTAAAATATTTTATTTTTCTAATATATGTAAAAACAATTTATACACATGTGTACATATATATATAATACATAACATATAATATATATATATATGTAAATTTAGAGCTCCAAATTCTCTTTCTCTCTCCCCTTCCCCATCACTGAGAAGGCAAGCAATTTGATATAGGTTATACATCTGCATTCATGCAAAGTATATTTAGATATTAATCATGTTGTGAAATAACACACAGAGTAAAAAAAAAAAAACCTCCAAGAAAAATAAAATATAAAAAAGTAAGCTTTCATTTGGATTCAGACTCTATCAGTTCAGTCTCTGGAGGCAGATACCATTCTTCATCATAAATCCTTCAGAATTATCTTAGATCATTGTATTACTACAAATAGCTATGTCATTCACTGTTTCTCATCATACAATATTGCTGTTACTGTTTATACAACTCATCTGGTTCTGCTCATTTAACTTTGTATCTGTTCATATAAGTTTTTCCAGGTTTTCTGAGAACATCCTGCTTGTCATTTCTTATTAGCAAAATAGTATTCCATCACAATCATATGCCACAACTTGTTCATCCATTGTTCAATTGTTGGGCATCCCCCCATTTCCAATTCTTTGCTACCAAAAAAGAGCTGTTACAATTATATATATGTTCTTTTCTTTTCATTATTTTTCTTTCTTTCTTTTTTTAATCTCTTTGGGATACAGACCTAGTAATAGCATTGTTGGGTAAAAGGGTATATGCATGGTTTTATACCCCTTAGGGCACTGAACTTCACTTTTTCAACAAGATGGAGACAATTTTATACTTGTGCAACATGGCCAACATAGGAATCCAATGAGGTATGAAAAGTGCTTTGTAAACTTTAAAATCTGGTGAAATGTGTGTTATTGTTATTGATATCATTAAAGAAATATCCAATCACCCTTACTTTTCCAGAAGATGAATAGAAATGCATCAGTTCACGTTAGTCACCCAGGTTCCGAGTTCACTGGTTCACATAGAGCTGATGTTTCAACTTACGTGACATTCTTCCTCATGTTTAACTAGTACACCAGGCATATACAGTCTACAGTAGGATTCCAATGTATAGCATAGCAATGATTACCATTAATTCTATGGAGTTATGACTGGGGCCACAGGAGCTCTGGACAAATAACAAAGTATTCAAAATTTAGCTTTGGTCACCTCTCACCCTCCACTGCTACACTTTGAACTTTCTTGACATTCACCTTTTGGAAACCTCTACTTTATTTATAATATTTTAAACAAATAAAAACTATTGATTAAAAAAATCTCTACGGACTATCAAGGAAGATGTTATCTGTCTTCAGAGAAAAAACTGACAAACAGAAGTATGTATAGAATGATTTTACATATATGTACTTATTTGCGTCTAATGGTAGCCATCTCTAGGGTAGATAGGGGAGAAAAAAGAGAAAAAAATTTAAAAAGTTACATGATAATTTATTATATATTTTATAAGAATAGCAAGTTCTATATAATATATTTTCAATTTTATGTGCAATCATTATTTCTATTATGTTACAGAAATGCTTGTTTTATTTCTTAAGTTTAGAATGAAATAAATTTAAAAAATCTTTGTGTGTATGCATATATTTTGTTGTTTAGTTGTTTTTCAGTCATATCTGACTATTTGTGTCCCCTTTCAGAGTTATCTTGGTAAAAAAAATACTGGAGTGGTTTTCTATTTACTTCTCCAGTTTAATTTACAGATAAGAAAACTGAGGTAGCCAGAGTTATTTGACTTGCTTAGGGTCACACAGCTAGTAAGTGTCTAAAGCCAGATTTGAACTCGTCTTCCTGACTCCAGATCTGGCACTCTATCAGCTGCACCACTGAGCTCTGTGTATATCTATTCATATATACATATATACACAAAAATACACACTCAAATATGTATACAAACACACACACATACATACATACATGGAAAGATTATTTAATCAATAAAGTATTACAGATTAATTTGGGGTCCCCAGAAGGTGGGTCAAGAAAGTTCAAAGTGGAGTGATGGAACTTGTGAAGTGACCAAAGCCAGTAACTCTATATGTGTATACATATATTATACATATATTGCATGTGTACATGTACACACAACACATATGTTATAAACACATATGTGTGTGTGTATGAAACAGGGTTATCAGATCATGGTCCCTATTCTTCCTCCAGCCATGCCTCTGTTTTCCACAAATTCAGCACTCCTGGCTTAACAGCATCAAATGCTATATGTTTTGTAGGAATATAACATATGCGATTTGGGGTTTGACCGCATTCTCAATGCTAAAAGACTAAAAGATAGCAAAAGAGCAACAAAGGAAATTAAAGTTATCTTAGAGTTAGTATGGATCATAAAGGCTATCTAAGTCCAACTTTCCATTCAATATAGAAATGTCTTACATGTTATTCCCCTCAAATCATAAAGATTCTACTGCCAGTTACAGGGAGAGTTATCTTTCCCATTTAATTGATCCATGTTATAAAATTATGGTATTTTCAACTTTTGCTGGTGTGGAATGGATGCAGTATTGGACTTAGTTTGAATCCAGACTGTCATCCCTCACCCTTGTTACGTGACCAGTTCATCTTCTTTTCCTAGAAGCCAATTCCTTGAAGGCATCATTTACTCCTGTTCCTCTTTAGAATTACTTATGGTTGTGTGTTGTTATGGCTTTGGTTAGTTATATGGCTTTCAAGAAAGCTTGACAAGACATCCAAGGAATTTAAGGAATCAGTCATCCTAAAGGCTTTTGAAAACAAAAATGGAAGAACAAGAAACACAAGGAACATGGAAATGATCTGTAAAAATGAATGCCTTTCGTTGTTATTGTACTCTTTCACGATTTCTTCTCTAACTAGTTCCCTTAATCAATTTTTTTCACATTTTCCTTCCCCACAGTTTCCCATTTTCTTGGTTACCATTTATCCTAATCATTCATCCCTTTCATCAGTATCAGCCCTAGTGTACACTGACTCAACAATTCAACAAACATTCATTAGTTGCTAGGCACTGGCAATACAAAGAAAAATCCATCTCTGTCCTCCAAGAACTTACAGTCCCATATTTTGGAATGAGATAGGGATAAGGTAATAAATTCAAAGTAATTTTTGAGAGGATAATCTATAATAATAACTGAAGGAAATGGCCAAGAAGGATCTCCTATATGAAATGACAGCTAAATTCTGCTTTAAAAGAAGCTAAGAATATTTAGAAATGGAGTTAGTAGGAGTGCACATTATTTGTGGAGGACTACTTATGCAAAGGCACCCAAGTAGGAGATGCAACAGATGGGGAATAGTCAAAGGGGTAGTTTGATTGGAATGCAGGCCCAATCTGTATGTGATCAAGAGTCCATTGGACCAAAATTTCAGTGCTTGGCTAGCCTGACTCACCAAGGTTTATCTTATGGGCATGGGATATCAGAAGTAGGTTTGTTGTGTTCCCCACATCATCCTAAAGAAGAGATACAGGGAAAAGTTAGCCAAAGTTGTGGTCTATGAGAAACACGGATTAAAGGAAGAAAAACACTGGGCAATTATCTGTAAAATTAGACTCCTTTTTTACCTTAATTATCATAATGTATTGTCCCACAAGGTGGTATAGTGGATAGAGTATTGGGTATGGAGTCAGGAAGACTCATCTCCCTAAGTTCAAATCTGGTCTCATTCAGTTATTAACTGTGTGACCCTGGGCAAGTCATTTAACCTTATTTGCCTTAGCTCCTCATCTGCAAAATGAGCTAGAGAAGGAAATGGCAAACTACTCTAGTATCTTGTCCAAGAAAACCCCAAATGGGGTCACGAAGAATCAAACACAACTGAAGTGACTGAATAACAACTGTCCCATTAATTGTAGATTCATAAGATAATTTTCACATGATCCTGTGTTTGGCTGTATTCTATCACCAGGATGTATGTGAGTGTGTGTGTGTTTATCTGTATGAGTGCATGCCTGTGTTTTTCATGTTTTTCATAAAAAAATACTACACAAACACAATTTTACTGATAAAAGCAAGGAGTTCAAAATACACGTATAGAAATAGGCTCAGGGGAAACTTTTAAAAATTGACATTTTAATTTCTTAAATGGTTTTGTGAATAATTTCTTCAAGTTTTATTTAAGTTGTGGTACTTGAATGAAACATGGGCCTGGACACATGAGACCTAGGGCGGGTTTCCAATTTATAAGGTTTTAGTTGAGTTTTTTCTAGAGTAGCATGAATGGAACTCAGTCTTTAAATTCCAAACACTGGACTGAATTAAAAGCTATGAGTTGTTTATATCCAGAAGTGTCTTAAAGGTGCTTCAGCATGCTCATGGTCCTGCTGCTTTATGGGAAATAATAGAATCTCACTGGGAGGATTTCCTCACAAAACTGTGGTTTTAAAAAGAATTAGGGAAAGAAGTTCTAGGGAAACAATCAGATCTCAGAAGAGCTTGGGAAAGATAAATTACATCAATAGCCCTCAGAGAACATACCGAAGGGGTCTGTTGCCTGAAAAACAAAACAAACAAACAAAAAAAATGTTTTTTCATACCCTTTCTAAAATGGAGAAAACAGGGAAGTACTCTATGGTGAAAAGAAAAAAATGAAAGTTTTAAAGGGACTCTCCCTATTTTAGAAGTTATCTTTCCATTGATGATTCAGTTTATCATCTGCCAAGTACTTTAAGAAAACAACTATGGACCTGAGTATTTGAGTACCCCATCGATATATTGAAATAACAGTCACTGACTAACTTTCAGAATGGGCAGAAAGATTGGCCTAGAAAATTGAAGGCAGCACAGTAATTTTTTCCTAGCTCTAATCTCACTACCAACACAGAGGGGAGCTTCCCAAGAGTTGAGGATTCCTAAGGGAAAGTTAAGACTTTGCTTAGACAAGACAGAAAATAAAAGGGGAGGAATGAACCAACGTAGGCAATAGTGTCATGGCAAAAACAGATCAACAAAAGTTCTCCTGTGAATGACTCTTTCAGGATAGTTTTCTAGGCTTTCAGAACTTTAACCAAGTTTCAGAACACTTGGTCAGCCTAGACTTCCTATTTTCATTTTGAGGCATGACTGGTGACTACAATGTGATTCGAGGAATACTCTTAAGCCAGACCACTGAAACATATTCATCATACCTGCTCATGTCCCAGCAGCTCTTCCCCTTTCCGCTAAATATCTGAATTCTAATAATGAATCAGAATGGTGTGACTATTTTCCATAGGTGCATTCTTAGGGAAGATTTATTTCAGTGGGTACAATGTTGGACTTGGCTATAAGAAAACCTGCTTCAGGCAATTTACTAGCTATGCAACCTTAGACAAATCATTTAATCTCTCTGAACCTCATTTTCCTCATCCGTAGAATGGCACTTAACTCTCAAGCTTTTTATGAGTATCAAATGAGATGATAAATTTAAAATATTAAGCAAATATTAAAGGGTTATATAATTGGCAACCATCATCACCATCATTGTTGTTACTATATTTTAAAAAGCATCATAATCCTTAACCAAACTATGCCTCTCTGTTGTAGAAGAGAAGTGAAACATAGGCAGACAGCCCTAGGAGTTCTTTCTGTGCAAGAGAACAGTGTGTAAATCCCCCAGGAAGATTTGTGTGCTCAGAGGCTTGTATAGTTCCAAAAGGGTCAGAGTCCTTTAGAAAATTTCAGCTTTGGCTTGAGAAGTTATCCAACTACAAGAGTAATCCCAATAGCCCCTGTCCTGCAAGAGGAAAATGGTTTCTTCTGTAGATCATGGGGTTGCTAATGCCTAGTCACAGTCAATAAACCCTTAGTAAGCATCTACTTTGTGTCAGGCACTATGCTAAGCACAGAGAATATAAATAGGAAAAAAGAAAAGCATTCTGCCCTAAAAGAGCTTACATTCTAATAGGGGAAGATAATACACAAAAGCTGCTGAAAGGCAGGGGGGTGAAGGTGGGGGCTTCCAGAGGGCAACTGGCATGATGAAGGTACCATTGTTCATGGAGTCAAAATTAAGCAGAACAGCTCATGGTGAATGAAGTTACTTGGAAAAATTTAAACCTTCTATAAAGAAAGGCCTTAGGAGAAGTTCATTATTCCACCCTCCAATCAAAGAGAAGAGGCAGCTGAGGGTACTGAGGAGGAGTGGAATAACAAAGTTGAATTCATTTCCCAAATGATAAGATTTCAGGTGATGAGCTTTATCCTAGGGGGGTGCAAGCTGAGCAGTTGATTGTCAATTGTTAGTCAACTCCTTAAAGCATGAGACCCATAATTAATAACAAAGCCTCTAGACAATTTGGGTGGAATCAATGGGTTGAAGCCACAGAATCAAGCCTTTGGGCCAAGGGCTTGTAGAGAATTCTGTTCATACTTGTGCAGTACTTCCTACCTTGAGGATATGGGCAATCTTTATCTTGAAATGCCATATTATGTAGAAAGGCTTTATTTTTTTCAATTTATTTAATTATTTTTAGTTTTCAACACTCACTTCTACAAGATTGTGAGTTCCAAATTTTCTCCCCACCTTGTCCCTCCCCCCACCCCATTATGGCATGCATTCTGATTACCCCTTCCCCCAGTCTGCCCTTCTTTCTATCACCACTCCCCCTTTTTATCTCCTTCCCCTTCTATTTTCCTGTAGGGTAACATAGATTTATATACCCCATTGCCTGTGTATCTTATTTCCCAGTTGCATGTAAAAAACTATTTTTAAAATTTGTTTTTAAAACTTTGAGTTCTAAATTCTCTCCCTTCCTCCCTCCCCACCCACCCTCATTGAGAAGGCAAGCAATTCACTATAGGTTATATATGTGTAGTCATGCAAAACACTTCCGTAATAGTCATGTTGTAAAAGACTAACTGTATTTCCTTCTATCCTATCCTATGCCCTGTTTATTCTATTCTCTCCTTTGACCCCGTCCTTCCTTAAAAGTGTTTGCTTCTGATTACCTGTCCTCCTTTCTATCACCTCTCCCTCTCTTATCCCCTTCCTCCCTACTTTCCTGTAGGGTAACATAGATTTCCATACTCAATTGAATGTGTATGTTATTCCCTCCTTAAGTCAAATCCGATGAGAATAAAGTTCACTCACTCTCTCTCACTTTCTCCCTTTTCCCCTCCATTGTAAAAGCTTTTTTTTTATTTTGCCTCTTTTATGTGAGATAATTTACCCCACTCTTCCTCTCCCTTTCTCCTTCTCCCAGTACATTCTTCTCTCATCCTTTAATTTTATTTTTTAGATATCATCCTTTCACATTCAATTCACCCTGTGCCCTCTTTGTATATATATTCCTTCCAACTACCCTCATACTGAGAAAGGTCTCATGAGTTACAGATATCAGCTTTCCATGTAGGAATGTAAACAGTTCTACTTTAATAAGTCTCTTATGATTCCTCTTTCGTGTTTACCTTTTCATGCTTCTCTTGAGTCTTGTATTTGCAAGTAAATTTTTTTATTTAGTTCTGGTTTCTCAAGAATGCATTAACTTCCTCTTATTGAATGACATTTTTTTCCCATATAGATCATATTCAGTTTTGCTGGGTAGGTGATTTTTGGTTTTAATTCTGGCTCCTTTGATTTCTGGAATATCATATTCCAAGCCCTCCAGTTCCTTAATGTAAAAGACGCTAAATCTTGTGTTATCCTGATTGTGCTTCCACAATACTTGAATTGTTTCTTTCTGACTCCTTCCAATATTTTCTCCTTGACCTGGGAACTCTGGAATTAGGCTATAATATTCCTGGGAGTTTTCCTTTAGGAATCTCTTTCAGGAGGTGATGGATGGATTCTTTCAATTTCTATTTTGCCCTCTGGTTCTACAATATCACAGCAGTTTTCCTTGATAATTTCTTGAAAGATGTCTAGACTCTCTCTCTCTCCCTCCCCCCCCCACCTTCTCTCTTTCTCTCTCTCTTCATGGCTTTCAGGTAGTTTAAAATTATCTCTCCTGGATCTATTTTCCAAGTCAGTTTTTTTTTCCAATGAGATATTTCACAATGTCTTCTATTTTTTTTTTCATTCTTTTGGTTTTGTTTTATAATTTCTTGATTTTTTCATAGAATCATTAGCTTTCATCTGCTCCATCCTAATTTTCAAAGAATTATTTTCTTCAGTGAGCTTTTGGACCTCCTTTTCCTTTAGCAAGCTGTTGACTTGTTTTTCATTACAGGGATCTCTTTGCTGACACTGATGTAGGATTCTGTTGCTTTGCCCCGTTTGCTCATCTTCCCGGCCAATTACTTGACTTTTTAATTCTTTGTTAAGGTAGGGCTCTGATGCCAGTGTGGAGGATGTACTGTCCCAAGCTTCAGGGGTTCTGTGCAGCTGTTTTCAGAGATACTTTTAGGGAACTATAAGTTTTCAGTTCTCCCAAGGTAGTATGATCTAAGGAGAGGTGTCTATTCCTCTCCTGGCCTATCCTTTGTCTATGAGTGACCACAAGCACTCTTTACTGCCCTGGAACTGTGAGGAGAGTTCCCTTTCCACTGCTGCCATAAGTTCTGCTATGCTGTTGCTCCTCCTCACCCCAGGACTGCTGCCCAGTACTGTGACCCAGATCCCAGTATGGGCAAAGCAGCAGAATCCTGGGTCAGTATCAGCAAAGAGATCCCTGTAATGTCCTTCTGATCACTTGTTCAATCCTCTTACTGTCTGTGGGCTGAGAGCTCCAGAAGCAGCTGCCATTGCCATGGCTACCACCCCAGGGCTGCACTGAGTTTCTCTTTCACCCAGGTCCAAGAGGCCTTTCCCACTGACCTTCTAAGTTGTCTTTGGTGTTTGTGGGTTGAGAAGTCTGGAAACTGACACAGCTGCCTGTGATTCAATGCCCTGGGGCCTGCTCTGGGTTTGCTAAGGCTAGGTCTCTACCAGCATGGCCCATGCTGAACTGGGTTCCTCTCCCTGCTTGGCACAACAGACCTTTCCCATTGATCATCCAGGTTTTCTTGGACTGGAAATTTGTTTCATTCTATCTTTTTTGTGGGTTCTGCTGGTCTAGAATATGTTTAAAGTCAATTTTTACAGGTATTTGGAGGGGTTTCACCACCTCGGCTCCACCCCAAGGCTTTAATTGGTTTAAATCACATTGATTTCTACCACTTTCTATAACCTTGAACAAGCCCCAAGTAAAGATCTCCCTGCTCTTTTATATTTATCCAAGACAGAATACAAACATATGCCAGATAGACAGAGGTATGAATGGTGTGTGTATGTATATATGTATGTATATATGTGTATGTGTGTATGTGTTTGTGTGTATATATACATGTATTACATATTATATATACATGCATACAGGTTACATATTTTATAAATAGAACCTGACTTTCTTGCTAATAGCAAGATTGGTGCTTGACTAACATTCAGCTAGTTTTGCTAAATAGATATTCCAATCCTCATCAAGGCACTCCTTAAGTCTATTTTTAAGAATTTTTTTCCTGTAACTATTATTTTCTTTTTTTCTCCAATTACATATTAAGATTTTTTTAGTTTTCATTTTTATAAGATTTGAGTTCCAAATTTTTCTTCCTCCCACCCTCCCCTCCCCTCTTCTGAAAGAAGTAAGTAGTTTGATATAGTTTATACATGTGCTATCATATAAAACATATTTCATATTCTTCACAGTTGTGGAAGAAGAAATAGATCAAAAGGAGATAGAATCATGAGAAAGAATAAAGTAAGTGAAAAAATATGCTTCGATCTGCATTCTGAGTCCATCAGTTCTTTATCTGAATATAGACAACATTTTCCTTCATGAGTCCTTTGTACTTGTCTTGGATCATTGTGTTGCTGAGAAGAGCTGAGTCATTCATAGTTGATCATCACATGATGTTGCTGATACTATGTGCAATAGTCCCCCTCCCCACCCCCCCACCCCCGGTTCTGCTCATTTCACTTTGCATCAGTTTGTATAAGTCTTTCCAGGTTTTTTTGAAATGTGCCTATTCATCATTTCTTTTTGCACAATAGTATTCCATTGCATTCATATTCTGCAGCTTGTTCAGCCATTCCCCAATTGATGGGCATCCCAAAAATTTCCAGTATTTTGCCACCATGAAAAGGGCTTCTATAAACACTTTTGCACTTGTAGGTCTTTTTCCCTTTTTTTATTATCTCTTTGGGATATAGACCTAGTAGTGGTATTGCTGGATCAAAGGTTATTCACAGTTTGGTTGCTCTTTGGATGCTCTTCCAAATTGCTCTCCAGAGTGGTTGGATCAGTTCACAATTCCACCAACAATGCACTACTATCCCAGTTTTCCAATATCTTCTCCAACATTCATCATTTTCCTTTTTTGTCATATTAGCCAATCTGATTGGTGTGAGGTGGTATTTCAGAGTTGTTTTAATTTGCATTTCTCTACTCAAAAGTGATTTAGAGTGCTTCTTCATATGACTATAGATATCTTTGATTTCTTCATCTGAAAACTGCCTGTTCATAAATTTTGACCATTTATCAGTTGGGGAATGCCTTGTATTCTCATAAATTTGACTCAGTTCTCTATATATTTGAGAAATGAAGGCTTCTGCAAAGACGCTTGCTGCAAAGATTGTTTCCCAGCTTTCTGTTTTTATTCTAATTTTGGCTGCATTGGTTTTATTTGTACAAAAGCATTTCAATTCAATATGATCAAGTGTATCTAGCCCATATTTTGTAATGTTCTCTATCTCTTCTTTGGTCATGAATTCTTCCCCTCCTCATAGATCTGATGTAGATCTGCTCTTCTAATTTGATTGTTTCATTGCCTGTGGTACCTTTAAGCAAGATGTATTTTCCTTCCTTATCTCTTTTAATTAGGTATATTTTTGCTTTTAATTTGTCTAAGATCAGGAGGGCTACTCCTGCTTTTTTAATATTTATTTATTTATTTATTTATTTATTCATTCATTCATTCATTCATTCATTCATTCATTCATTTTACTTCAGCTAAAGCACAATAGATTCTGCTCCAGCCACTTTGCTCTGTGTGTGTCTCTCTGCTTCAGGTGTGTTTCTTGTAAGCAACATATTGGAGGTTTTTGACCTACTCTGCTATCCACTTCCATTTTATGGGAGAGTTAAATACATTCACATTCACATTTATGATTACTACCAGCGTTTTTCCCTCCATCCTTTTCTTCCTCCTCTTTGTCCTCTTTCTCCTTTCACACTTTCCCACTTCACCAATGTTTTGCTTCTGTCTACCACTTTCCTGATCTGCCCTCCCTTATGTCACTCTCCCCAACTCCCTTTACTTAATCTCCTCCCCTTCTACTTTTCTTTTGGGTAAGGCAGATTTCTATATTCAACTGATTGTGTATATTATTCCATCTTTGAGCTAATACTGATGAGAGTAATGTTTAACCAGTGCTCATTGCCCACCCTCCTATCTTCCCTTCTACTGTAATATGTCTTTCTTGCCTCTTCATGTGACATAGTTTACCTCATTCTACCTCTCCCTTCCTTCTGCATCCTTTGTAATCCTCTTTCTCATCCCCTAATTTTTTTTGTATGTCTTTCCCTCAAATTAACCTTATACTCATATCTGCTGTCTATGTATATTCTTTTTATCTGTACTGTTAGTGACACAATTTTTAAGAGTTACAAATCTCTTCTTCCTATGTAGGGATGTAAAGAGTTTAGCTCTATTGAATCCCTTATGTTTTCTTTTTCCTTCTTACCTGTTCATGCTTCTCTTGGGTTTTGATATTGGGGATCAAATTTTTGGTTTATTTCTGTTCATCTCCTTATGAAGGCTTGAAATTCTTCTATTTCATTGAATGACCATTTGTTTTTCCTTGATGTATTATGCTTAATGTTGCCAGGTAAGTTATTCTTGGTTGTAGACCTAGCTCCTTTGCCCTCCAGAATATCATATTCCATGACTTCCAGTCCTTTAGTTTTGCAGCTGCCAGATCCTGGGTGGTCCTGATCATAATGTCTGATAATTAAATTGATTCTTTCTGTCCACTTGTAGTACTTTTTCCTTCATCTGATAGTTCTGAAATTTGGCTATAATGTTCCTGGGGGTTTTTATTTTTGGATGTCTTTCCTGAGGTAATTGGTGGATTCTTTCAATGCCTATTTTACTTTCTGGTTTAAGGACATCAGGGCAGTTTTCCTTGATAATTTCTTGAAAGATGCTGTCCAGGTCCTCCTTTTAATTATGACTTTTAGATGTTCCAATGATTCTGATATTGTCTCGCCTCAATCTATTTTCCATGTCAGTTTTTTTTCCCATGAGGTTTTTTACATTTTCTTCCATTTTTTCATTCATTTGAATTTCTTTAATTGACTCATGATGTTTCATAGAGTCACTAGCTTCCACTTGCTCAATTATAACTTTGAAGTATTGTTTTGCTCAATTAGCTTTTGTATTTTCTTTTCCATTTGGCCAATTGTACTCTTTAAGGAGTTGTTTTCCATTTGGCCAATTCTACTTTTTAAGAAATTTTCCAGGCTGTTGATTCTTTTCATAACTCTCTTGCATCACTCTCATTTCTTTTTCTATTTTTTCTTCTATCTCTCTTATATGATTTTAAAGCTCTTTCTGGAGCTCTTCCATGAGATCTTTCTGGGCTTAAGACCATTTCCCATTTTTCTTTGGAGTTTTGCACATAGGTGTTTTGACATTGTTGTCTTCTTCTGAGTTTGTGTCTTGATCTTCCCTGTCACCATAATAACTTTCTATGGTTAGATTCTTTTTGTTGCTGTTGTTGTTTTCTGCTCACCACCACCCCCTTTTTTGATCTTTTTTTCCTTTCTTTTAAATTTGGGCTCTGCCCCCAGGGTAGAAGGGGTACTACTAATACACTGTCTCTTGTACTAGTGACTGAAGACCCTGGCTGTTTACTTGGTGTTGCACTGATGTTGGCCTGAGGTCCATGGGGGACTCTAGTGTGTGGTGTTGCACTATGGGGGGAACTGGGGGTTGGTTGGCACTTCTGGAGGCCATAGAGATCTGGTGGCTTACCTGGTGCTGAGCTGGGATCCTAGTGGTGGTTTCTGGTGTGTGCTGAGGCCGGGTTAGGTGTTTCTGAACTTCCCAGTGGCCACACTGAACCATGTGGGGTCAGGTGTCTGGAGGCTGCCTGTTTGCCTGGGGCTTTGCTGAAGCGAGACTGGTGCTAGGTGGCAGCTGCCTGCTTAGGCACCCAGAGCGTAGGTGTCTACCTGTTTGCCTAGTGCTGTGATGAAGCACACCTGGCAGCTGGAGGCTGGCTGTTTGTCCCAGACTAGACTGAAGCATTTGGTGGTTCTTTGAGCTGGAGTCTGCCAGTTCCCCTGGCTATGCTAAGGTACTTGGGGAGAGGGTGTCCTGGTGTTGGCATTTGACTGCTCTACCACACTGGGGCTGAGGATCTCCTGCTGGTTTGCTGAGGTGGGGTTTTGCTGCTGGCTTGCTGGGATGCCTCCTGTCCTGTGCTGCACTCCTCTTTCACCCAAGTGAGATGGAGCTTTCTGGCTGATCCTTCAATTTTCTTGGGCTAACAGATTGTTTCACCCTGGCTTTTTGCTGTTTCTGCTGTTCCAGGATTTGTTTGGGTGCTCTATTTTATGATTGTTTGGAGGTGAGTATAGGAGAGTTGCAGTAATTTACTGCTTACTCCACCATCTTGGCTGCCAAAAGTCCTTCCATTCCCTAAGTCTATTGGCCTCTGCATCCCTTGTCATTTTTGGCCAAGATACTATACTCCAATCCCCAAACTCTCTTCTTAAGAGGAATCAAACAGATGAGTTTTGGCTTATTTTTGTTTGTTTGTTCGTTTGTTTTTTGTTTGTTTGTTTGGTTTTTTTTTTTTTGCTTTCCAACAAAAAACTGAATATTTTAAAATTAGAATCTTTGTGGGAAAAGGGATGGGTGAATGCAAATAAAATATGCTTAAAACATGCAAATAAACTATGGTTAGTTCAGAAAGGGTGGACTGAAATGCCTGTGATCAGGTGTCTTTTTATACCTTTTAACTCTGGTTACCTCAGGACAGGAGTCCAAATGTGGTATAATTTTTTCAGGTATGAAGTTGATAATCTATAGTCTTAGCTCAGTTTTTCCTTACAGATAATATGGAAAGCTTCTCAGAAAAAAAACAAAAGACATCATAAGGTACTGCAAAATAAATTGGGAGTGTGGTAGAGTCTTTATTCCTCTACTTCCCCATAAAGATTTTATTCCTCAGGTGAAAAATTTCAAATTCTCACTGAGTCACAATGATCCTTCTCTTTATTAAATTGTTAGCTTTCTAATGGAGCTATTTGTCTTGAGCCAAGTTTCTTTATATTACAGTTTATTCAAAACATATTTGTTTTCAATATAAATGACAAAACAGAAGCACTAATGAATGTGCCATAGAGCCCTGTAATTTTTTATCTGAATAGAGAGTCTGAAACATTAAGATATAACAAAAGTAGCTCACAGCATAAGGTGGGCTGCGTATTTCAGTCACTAATTTATTATTTCTATCTTAATTAGAAAATTGCCTTTCTTCTAGTAGAATAGTTTATTTTAGGTCATTTTTAACAGGGTATAGTTTAGGTCCTAATGGCAAGCATCAGCAATCGGCAAGCAATATGATTTTTTTTTATTGTTTAAGATGATGAAACCACATCCAATCCCCACTGTTTATGCAAGAAGTTAAAGGAACATAGATTTAGAGCCTGAAGAGACCAAAGAGGTCGTCTAGCCCACCCCCACATTATTTTACAGATGAGGAAAAGTCAGGTAACTTACCCAAAGTCAGAGAAGTGGCATTACCAGATAATTACTAGATAATTAATCTCTATTTTAATGGGAGTTAGAGTGTAATATATATTAATTAGGATACTTGCATTTTCAGGCAAATATATTCAAACTTATGAATAATATATCAATAATAATAATGATGATAATAAATTGTTCTCAGTATGGTAATGGTCTGCTATATTCTAAGACCTTCATTGGTTTGCATATTTGACTAACCATCAGCTAGTCTTGTATCAAAAGGAAAATAAAATTTTCACTGCTAAGGTCTTTAAAAAAAAATCTAAGAGGACAGGAGATGAGATTGGATGATGCTGGAACTATGTAGAAAGGGATCATAGGTCATATAGGGCACTGAAGTATGGAAAGGTTGCTAGAAACAGCTAGGTGGCAGAGTCAATAGAGGCCTAGATCTGCAGTTAGGAAGAACTGAATTCAAATATGACCTCAGACACTTAGCTTGTGACTGGACAAGTCAGTTAACCTTGTCTACTTCTGTGTCATATATATAGCTCTATTTAGTTTGAACTCTATGGAATATGATGCTTCCACCCTGGGTACATCCTGGTGCTTTCCCACCCCATCCCTGTTTTCTTTTTGTGTGTAGTCTCCCATCAGATTGTAAATGCCTTGAGGTCAGGGAACGTTTTTCTTTTTCTTATTTGTATACTTAGCACTTAGCACAGTATCTGGCACATAGTAAGTGCTTAATAAGTGTTTATTGGATTGAAGTGAATTGCCTCAGTTTCTTCATCTGTAAAATGGGGATTTCAGGGATAGGAGAAAAATGAAACAATATTTATAAAGTATTTCATAAATCCTTCTATATAAATACTAGCTGTTATTATTAACATAACCATATACAAAAATTCCTTGACCTATATACACCATCTAATCAGGCTAATTTCAATCTAACTTTGAATCCCTCCAGTTTTTCTTAGATATATGTTCAGTTCTAGTCCCAGATTCACCCCACTCCCTCCTGGGATGGGGTGGTATACTGCATGATGAAATGGTGAAACAACTGTGGAGCAGTAGAACAAGAACACTCATTATTTATCATAGTATGAGAAATGCTAGCTATAGTAATGATGTAAGAAAAAATAAATTAAAAGAATATGACTAGATAAAAAGGAAACAAAATTATCACTTTTTGCAGGTGATGTAAAGAACCCTAGAGAGACAATTAAAATTAATTTAAGTTGATTTGCTAATTAATATCCAGGAAAGTTGTGTGATATAAGCTAAATCCAGATAAATAACCTTTATAAATGTTTACACATAAAAGTGTTTATACATACATATGCACAAACATGTACATATACACATATGTAAATGAAATTCATATATACATACACACATATACACGCATAAGTTTGTAGCAACTTTTCATGGTAACCAAAAATTGCAAACTAAGAGGATTTCCTGCTATTGAGAATGGTTATGCAAATTGTGGAATATGAATGTAGTGACACAAATATGTTGAAATAGACAATTTCATAGGAAATCTTTATGAACTGATGTAGCTGTGGATTTCAAAATGGGAACAGTGATATGGTTAACATGAGTCAGGGAAATTAATACTTTAACCACCTCATTTTTTCCCCTCAAAATGAAAGCAATGTAGCAGAGTTTGGATGGAGTGGTGGGCTACTCTATTTAATATCCCATTTGTTAAAACAAAAAAAAATGTTATTAGATCATTAAGGTTTTTCAAAGACACTTTAAAGACTATCTCATCTCCAAAAAAGAATATCCATTAATTCAACAAATACTTATCCAGCATGTGTTATGTGGAGACACGGGAGTAATGGTAGATCCTTGAGGGAAAAGATAATCTAGTTGTAGAGACAAGCCATACACACAGAGCTAAGAAAGAGAGAGAGAGAGAGAGAGAGAGAGAGAGAGAGAGAGAGAGAGAGAGGATACAAGTACAAAATCATCATATGAAATCCATTTGTCTAGATCAAGGCCATGACATTAGGTTCTCTCATGATGTCTTGATCTCTTGGATTTATCATATTATATAGAGATTTGTGATGCTATAAAAAGCCCTTAATGATTCTCTATGTTTTTATTGTCAAGACCAGATTACAAATCCTTAGAGTGCATCTCTGACTACACTTGGACCTTATTGTTTTGCCTTAAAAGAAGGGATTAATTTGTTGGATATGATGATTTGTGCATCTGAAGTAGTTGCCTTCAGACAGTCCGGTTTAAAAAAAAAAAAAAAAAAGGAAAATCACCGTTGGGATTCTTGTAATAGTTCTAATTAATCCCAATGTGTTTTAGCAGGCGATTTATGAGACAGCATTAGAGTCTAGCAACCTTGCCATTATACTGATTGGGGTGGGAGTAGCAAGTAAGATTTTGCTTGGCTGTTGCATTTTTTTTTTAAAGCAGAAGAACACCTTTAAATGTTTGATTTTAAATTAATATAAATCCATTTACCCTGAAAAGATGCTATAGCTATAGAACATCTGAACAGCTGATTAAAAAGTGAAAGTCTATCACCTTTCCTATATTATAATCAAAGCCTTAGGCCCTTAGGCAGGTTTTAGTTGGTTGAAATTTGATATTTCTTCAGTAAGAGACTTACTTCATATGAGACTTACTTTCTAGATTTCCAGTGCCATGAATGCATGGCTTGTCCCTGCTTTAGATGTTTGTGTTAATATCTCACTCAGAACAAGTAGGAAGGGTTTTGGAAGGTCATTCCTTAACAGAATGGAAAGTTAAATGTCATTCCAGAGACTCCCCAAATTAACTTAGAGCCACCAGCTATATTAGAATTCTTGCAAAGTGCAAAGTGCACTCTCCAAAGCCAAAGATCTAAATTCTAGAAAATGAGGTAACAAACTTATGCCATTTTAACACATTCTCTTCCTGCTTTCTCTTAGTTATTTGTTAGTTTTTCGTGTATATTTACAATTTGGGTATGTAGAAGGAACTCTGATGACTTTTGTAGAGGAAATTAATCTCAAAGTCTCATGATGCTTTAGAGGTGAAAGTAGATTCTTGTGAACATAAATAATGAATTCTGTGAAGCAGTTGCGTTATTTGAATTCACACTGCATATTTTCACTGTTCTGGAACCAATTACTACATTTTACTTAATTGTAACATCAAATAGTATAAATTTGAATTCCTGCAACTAGGATTCATTATTTCCACTAATCAGGACCTAGTCCTAGCAGGATTAAAAAAAAATGACTCAAAACATGAGGATGGAGATATTATACATCAGTTTTAGGGCCAAAGATTTTTTATTCTCTTGACATACATAATTCAAGCTTTTTACATTGAATTTTTAGAACTGGAAAGGACCTTAGAATATATCTGATCCAGTTCCCTTCAATTTAGAAACATGGAAAATAAAGTTTCAAGATTTAAAAAAGTTTACCCAAGATCTCATAGCTAGTAAGTGGTATAGTCAGATGGTAAGCCCAGGTATCCTGACTCCATATCCAATGTTCTTTCCCTTTTATTCCTGGTTATCCTTATCTGGAAGTGTTAAGATGAATATTAAATTCAGTTCTTTTCCATAGTAGAAAAAAATGTTATGTTACAACTTGAAGTCTTGCATTTGCTTTGCATTTTCCAGATCTGAATAAAACACAATTAAATAAGCAACTATAGAAATCAAACTGAAGCAAAGATCAGATGAAAATAAAGAGTGATATTTTCCTTAGAGGGTAGGGGCCATATTAATAAATTTCACTGTATGCAATTTAAATTTCTAAAAGAAAGAATGAAAATCCCCTAACACAACACTAACTCCCAATTTAAATAGGATTAGATATTTAATTATCCTGATGTACATACTCTGGGTCAAGATGAATTGGATGTTCAGGACAGAAAGCAATTATTTTAAGTGTTTCTTTCCCCTTTGAATAGATAAAACTCACCTTACTGTCTGTTCCTTCCCCTTGGCCCTTTCTCTTGGTGCATTCCAATATACTGGCATCTTTCCCCTCATTCCTCCTTTGCATCATATGTCATTCAGTTTATTGTTA
Source organism: Vombatus ursinus (assembly GCF_900497805.2). Lineage (NCBI taxonomy): Eukaryota > Metazoa > Chordata > Mammalia > Diprotodontia > Vombatidae > Vombatus > Vombatus ursinus. The sequence continues at coordinate 41,558,845 of NW_020954556.1, read as the reverse complement.
GGCCTAGGATTAGGTCCTGCTATATTTTTCACTTTTTAAACCATATCATTGTTGTTGTGGGAAGCAAACAGAAACCACAACCATTCTCAACATTTTGATGGACTAATAATATGGAAATCCCCCCAACATCTTGATGTCTTAATAGAATAAAGTATTTAATCACTATTGAAGACAAAATAAAATATAATTATGCAAAGACATGGTAAAGAAGATGATCCCATCTACTGCAGTAACAATGACTTGTTGTCATTGGATAAGAGACACCTGCAGTTTTGTCTGAATGGACTTCTTTAACAGTTATAAAAGTACTTTGTCATCTCCCTTTGTCTACTGCCCTTGAACAGGGAATGTTTTCTTATTCTAATAATAAATCCTGCCAGTTGCATTCTAAATACTACCCTTTTCTTTCTTGAATAATCTACCCCCATCTCAACCCCTCTCTCTCTAGTGAAATGCTTTACTTATCTATTCTGCAAATATTCTATATATTGGCTATTTACTCTGAGGGACTGAAAAGTTATAAAAACAAAACAAAACAAAACAAAGCAATATGTACTCTAGGATGCTGAAGTTGGTTTCAGTGAGCAGTATTCCTTAGCATGGACAGCTAAGTGGAGCAATGGATAGAGTGCCAGGACTAGAATCAGGAAGACTCACCTTCTTCAGTTAAAATATGGCTTCAGACACTTACCAGCTGTGTGATCCTGGGCAAGTCACTTAACCCCATTAGCCTCAGTTTCCTCATTTGTAAAATGAGTTGGAGAAGGAATGGCAAACTGCTCTAGTATATCTCTTCTAAGAAAACCCCAAATGGGTTCACCTAGAGTAGGACACGACTGAAACTACTGAACAACAATGACAATAACAGTTCCTTAGCATACTGATAAATTATGTCTCCTTCAAGTTGCTTCTGATCTTTTACCCACAGATATTTGGCCCTTATTCATCCTTACACCTCTACAAAGAGGTCCCGTTCTTGTTGACATAACTGATACAAAAAGTTCACCAAATTGAAACTTGAAACAACCCATTACCAATCAGGTGACTTCAATTTTGTTAAATCCAAATTACAGAAAATCAACGTCTCAACATTAACAGTTAAAACAACAATTTTAAAAGAGTGAGCTTACCCAAGTTCAGAGGCTAACTTCTTTACCTTGAGCAGGATGTGCTGAACTTGGGTGATGCTTCCAGACAAAGGTTGCCCCAGAGCCCAAGGCCATTGCCAGTGGGGCCCATGCTGCAGACAGCGAATTCAGAGGTGGGGGAGGGGAGGATGAAACTCTCTTCTCCTAAAAGAGAGATTAACAGATACCTTCTTGACTCAAGGGAAGGGAGTGGGAGAAGGGAGCGACCAGGATTGTAAGGAGGTGTTTCAACACTCCTTAATGATCAATCACAAAACCTCCAGAATCTGCTAAGATGTTTTTTAGCTGTTCTAACTTTTCCCTGTAACCCCCATGAAGGAGGATTCAGCAGTGTAGAGGGAAGGGAGTAAGTAAGCCTCAGGGAACCAAAAAGCACCTGCAGTTTTCCCAATTCTCTAGCGCCGAGAGAATTGACAGAATTAGGCATACACTTTCAGATAGGGTGTCTGTCCTTGTCCTCTATGCTGCAGAAAGTGTACCCAGGTCCATGGCCTTAAACTGAACCAGTGGACCAAGAGCCTGAGAGCATCAGGCCAAGAGCAAGACAGCCTCGTAACCGTCTGCCCAAAAAGTACCTCCAAACCCTCCTAGGTGCTTTGAGAGAGACCTCAACTGCAGGGGGAGGGGAGGCTTACATACCTTCTAGTCTTGGCTGGAGAACTTGGGGTTAGTCAGTTTCCTGTATGGGCCACCAAAATGTTGAAGTATAGGACTACTGGAACCCCAAAATCACAACACACTGGTCCTGCCTGAAAGAATGCAACCCAAGCCTTCTTTCAGCCAAAGACAAGGTTTATTAGAACATCTGTCATATTGGGCAGACTCTTAAGGGAGTTTGAACAATACTGAGCTATTGGCTAGATTATAAGAATCTGAGCCTCCTTGTGCACTTTTAGAAAGAAATCTTTCATTCATCTTCCTATTGTCACTCTTTTGCTGTTGTCTGCATTTATTCACTCCTGAATTTCTCTTGTTTAGAGTGTTCAGGAAGGAAATAATCTCTTCAGTTCTGTTTTTCTTTCTAAAACTGCTTCAAACTCTTGTTATTGAATGTCTATCTTTTATCCTGTATGGTGAGGATCAGATTTTCAGGATAGGTCATTCAGGATAGGTGCACCCTGAACTTCAGTGTGTTTCAGAACACATTACTCCACTCCTTTTTTTCCTTTTTCTAGTGGTTGTGGAATAGACTTTTGTTGTTGTTCAGTTCTTTCAGTCATGTCTCACTCTTTGTGACCCCATTTGAGGTTTTCTTGGCAAAAATACTGGAGTGGTTTGCCGTTTCTTTCTCCAGCTCATTTTATAGATGAAGAAATTGGGACAAACAGGGTTAAATAACTTGCCTGAGGCTACACAGATAGTAAGTATCTAAGCCTAGATTAGAATTCAGGTATTCCTGACTCAAGTCCAGTGCTCTATCCAAAGCATCATTTAACTGTCCTATGCAATAGTCTTACTTTGTTCAAATGTACTTTCCTTTGTGTTTGAAAGTTTTTTCTCCTGATGGCTTGGAGGACTTCTAGCTTCTGAATTGAATTGTTAAATGTAACTACTCTGTGACTTGGAGTTTGCTGCCTTATTTTTGTTTGTTTGTTTGTTTTCTAGAAGCAATCTACAAATTATTTGAATTAGAATTTCATTTTCTCTGTTCAGAAGTTCTGAGTAGTTCTTTTTTATTGTTTCCTTCATTATGTTCTTAAGAGTTTTTGTCCTGTCATGTTCTGGGAAACCTAAAACCCTAGGCTGTCTCTATGCATCCTGTCTTCAAGATCCCACATGTTTTGCTTATATAGTGAGCACATTTTTGTTGTTTGCTTTTCTTTTTCTAGGTTGTCTTTCACTTCTGTGTATTTGCATTCCCAATCTCTTTTGTTTCTTCAGTGAGGCTTACCATTGCAGATTCAAAATTTTCTATTCTATTTATTACTTTTGCTGTGCAGGACAAAAATTTTGCTCTCACAATTTTTGTTTCTCTTTTAAAACACTCAGGAACAGTGTGTTGTTCTATATTCTCAAATTCTACCAGGTCTTCTGTTTCATCAAGTGTTTGATTATTTTCCTTGATTTTGTGGCATTTATTTATAAATGCCTGAAGTGATTTATTATTTTTGAAGATCATATTTCCTTCTATTGTCATTTTTTTTCCTTGTTGATTGACCTGTTGATGTTCAGAGTCTTTGAGATTTCTTCTTCCTGGAATCTTTGGTACTTCCAGTCTTTTTGTTTTAACTCCTTGATCTCTTTATGGTCTACTTCTGACTCCTCTTCAAATTGTGGTTTTCTTGGGGGCAGGATCTCAAAGCATCTCAGGATCATCACACACTGGGAAACTGATGGTTCAGGAGCCTAAGTCTCTACTCCAACTAAGTTTTGAATGGTCAGAACTGGCCCAGCAGGATGCTGTACTCTTCTCTCAGGTTTAGTGGAGTGTTACACAGCTCCCCATATACACAGTGTCCTGTTCTGATGACCTGTCCCACTTCCTCTGCCCTTTTGTGCTCTTGCCCAGCACTGGCAGTTAAGAGCCTGCTGGCACTAGCAGTTCAGAACCTGCAAAAGCAAAGGCTGCTTTTGGCACAGAGTGCTTTCGCTGACACCAGCATTTGTATTTCTAAGTTTTAGCCCCTAGCAGGGTTTTTCTTTTGAAGGGCTATATCCAAAGTTGCTGCTGAGATTTGAGGAAATTCCCATAGCTGGGGGTCTATAGGACAGGAAACAGAATGGACCAATATGTAGGGATGGGTTTTGAGGTAAGCCTATGTCATGTCACGGGGTCTGCTAGCGCAACCTCACTGCTATGAATGCAGGAGGGATAGATCAATGAGTATCAATTGCTAGGGAGGGTTTGTTTATTTGTTTTTAACCTTTTTTGGGGGGGAATCTGGGTATCTCAGACTAAGGAAATCATTGAAGTTGTCTTATTTTTGGTGCTTAATTTCTGTTTCAGAGAAGATTGAGAGATCATGGGGATAAGAGAAAATGCCTTAGATCAGTCCACAATTCCACCAATAATGAATTAGTGTTCCATTTTTCCCACATCCCCTCCAATGTTTTTTGCCTTCCCCCTCAGTCAAAACATATCTTGTCCTCTATCTTGTCATTCGTATGACCCTCAATCCAAATCCTATCAATTCTATCTTGACAATATCTCTCACATTTGCTTCCTTTTCTCTTACAAAACTAGCACAACCCTGGTATAGGTGCTTATCACCTCATATCTAGACTATTGTTAAGTACCATCTGGTTGGTTTCCCTGCCTCAAGTCTATCATCCAGGACTTAGTTATCAAAGTGATCTTCCTAAAACCCAGGTCTGATCATGTTACCCTCCATACCCATTCAAACAACTCCAGTGTCTCCTCCCTGTAGCCTCTATGATCAAATATAAAATACTCTGTTTGACTTTGTGGCCCCTTCCCACCCTTCCACTTTACTCTCTTCCACATACTATGTGATCTAGTGACACTGGTCTGCCGTTTCTCACACAAAATTCTCTGCCAACTCCATTCATTCTCACTGGCTATCTCTTATTCCTGGAATGATTTGTTTCCCATCTCATCTCTGCCTTCTGACTTACCTGGATCTCTTCAAGTCTCAGCTAAAATCTCATCTTCTACGATAAGCCTTTCCAGAACTCCCTCAATGTCTATGCCTCTTACCAGCAATAACTTCAAAATGGCATTTGCTATTATTTCCAATTAAACTAGAAATACACAATCTTGTTTGCATGTTGTTTCCCTATCCCATCATTAGATTGCAAGCTTCTAGAGGGCAAGAACTATATATATATATATATATATATATATATATATATATATATATTTACCTTTGTATTCTGTGTGCTTAACACAAGAGTCTAGTATATAGTAAGATCTAAATAAATGTTTATTGCCCTGGCATCATTGGCTCAGTAAAGTCAATTTGATTTCAGGAATGACAAAATTCAAGATAAAAATAATACACACATTGTAAGAAAAAAATGCTCATGACAATATTCTGTCTTTTCGGAGCACTGTAATCATTCTAATGTTTTCCTTTTTTCTGTTTGCCCTGGATAGATAAAACTGACTTTCTAGTAGTTTGTTATTGAAAAATAATTGAATGAAGCATAAGATCAATGATATTCTTTAGCTAGGTGTCTTTGCCTTGTTTTTGTTGTTGTTGTTGTTTTTGTTGTTTGTTTATTTTGTTTTTATTATTTGTTTCTTTCTTGTTTTTGTTACTGTTTTTTCCTGACTGAAGAGATACAGTCAAGCTACACTCAGAGTAGTCTAATCCAAAGACTTTGCAGACTTGATCTTTCATTTAAATGCAAATCACTTTTTTTCTTCCTAAAATGTTCACTTTTCATTTCATAGGCAATTATAGACTGTGTGAAGTTGGGCCCCACACCTCAATTGTCATTAATGTGCCTTTTCAGCTACAGAAACTTTTCTTCTGGAATGTTTATGACCCCTACAATTTCTTGGTTGTATTTGTATCATTATCTCCCATTTCACAGGCTTCACTGCATTTCAAAAGCAATTGGCTTGCTTTGTGACCACTGCAGATTATTTGCTAGTAAGTAAGTCCTAGGGATAGAATTCTGCTACTGAGTCTTCCATGCATGCTTTTCTGTTATTCCTACTACCCCCTCATTAAACCCCTCTGCCTGGATGCCACCCAAGCTTACTCCTGCGTTTGCTTCTTCCTTTGGTGTCTTAGGAAATGCCTCAGGAAAAGATTTACTCCAATACTTCTCAAATCTAAGTGAGAAGTTAATTATGTGGGTTGCTATATTCAGTTGAGGAATCTGTTACATGCTAGGGTTCTAAATCTTCATCACAAAATCATTCCTGTTTCACAACCTACCCTTCACCCCTAGTCTTAAATAAGTGTGGGAGAGACATTGCTAAGGGTGATGTATCCAGTAGAGGTTAGAAGCTTGAACCCAGATCTTCTTATCTGCTACATCAGGTGCCTCTCATTCTATGTGTACACAGCTTTTCCCCCCGACCTTTCTGTGAAGACTGGAGACATCTTTCCTCTCTCCATGCTATAAAAATAAAAAAGAACCCCCCCCAACAATGTGCTTCCCTCTACACTGTTTTTTGTTTTGTTTTGTTTTGTTTGTTTTTTTTTGTTTCTAATATTTCAGTATCCCCTTCCAACTCCCCACAGACAACAAATCAGATGGAAGGCAAAAGGATCACTGAGTAACTGTAAGCAATTAGAAAAGATGAGGGGGTAAAAAAAAGCACACACAAGCCAAAAAAGTATCAGAATATCATGGGGGCCAAACCAGGTGAGTCCACCTAAGCCATAAGACTATTCTGGACCTTAAACCTCCAAAGGTACCAAAATGACATGAAATTGCATATTTTCTGTGACAGCATCTTGTTTTTTCCCAGTGATTACCATTAGCAGCTGCTTCCTATGTTCCTGTATCTTCAAGATGATACCCCACACTGTGACAGATATGCAAATAGCGTTTAAATGGAAAAGGGATTAAAATAGACAACAATCATAATGAAAAGCACAAAGAAATGTATTGTATCATGGAGGAACATTAACTCTTGGGGTTCCCTCCCTAGAGCCTTCATACACTTAGAGATTCTGATTTAAGCAATCCCAAGTGACCCAAGGATGGGTCTTTTCTTTTAGTTGAATGGGGTCAACACAAAAGTCATTAGACTTTTTACTCAGCTGGGGAAACCTCACAATAGGATTTACTGAGTTGTTTGTATGTTTTCTTCCCTGTGAGAATCTATGCTCCTGAAAGGCAGGGACAGCGTGTTTGCCTTTTTCTTTGTATCCTCAGTACTTAGTACAATACCTGGAATATAGAAGGTGCTTGATAAAATAAGTCACGAGGCCAGAGGACTCAGTTAAGGGGAGGTCCCATCTTTGCTTCAAGTTAAAGGCTCATGTCCAGTGAAATGAAAGACCTCTTTGTCAATATAGAGAGACAGAGAATTGTCGCTTTCCTCAAGATTCTTTAGGGTACTGAAGCAATAACTTACTACATTTTTCCAGCTCTGCCTGCATCTATGCTTGACTTCTAGAGTTGAGCAGTTGAATAAGTAACTGATACACTCCCACAGGCAGATGAGATTTTAAAGCCTGGCCTATTGAAGGGCACAAGTCATGAGTGGAATCCCAGAATTATAAAGCAAACTCCTGACTTAGAGTTGATAGTAGGAAGAAAAACCATTTCCTACTTCAGTGATTAAAGGATATATGTGGCCCTCCTTCATTTTTAAGACAGATATTGCAAAAAAATAACTGTTAGGCAGCATTCCCGCAATTCAAACTATTTTAAGTTTATATGCTTCATCTATTGTACTGTTTAAACCTTAGTGCAGAATAATAAGCATTCACATTAATAAGATCTTATGAACAACAGCAACAAAAAGACAGCAAGATGATAGTATGATTTATGGGCTTCAAGAAGCCCCAAATCCAAGGGTATGAGGTTCCTGAAGAGTTCACAGGATATAAAAGTCAACAAGGCCTGAAGCAGTCAGGGCTTCCACCCTTCATGAAAGAGAGGAGACTTGAACAGATCGTGAGAGGTGGGTAAAATTAGGAAAGATGGAAGGAAAAGCTGAGTTTATTCTAAGGCTGGAGGTTGCAGCAGTGAATGCATGAAAAGTGGATGGGTGCCATAATAAACTTAGTGTGTTACGAGGCATCAGCCTGAATTATTACTAATATTAATGTGTATACATATACAAAAGGGCATCTAGGTGGCCCAGTGGATAAAGTACTGAGTCTGAGTCAGGAAGCTTTATCTTCCTGAGTTCAAATCTGGCCTCAGACATTTACTAGCTGGGTGACCTGGGACAATGACACCACTTAGCTGCCCAGATTTCATCATGAGTCTTCTGTAATCCTGGTTGGTCATTATGTTTATAACAGTTCAGCAAAATAGTATTCTGTCATATTAGTATACCATAACTTATCCATCCTTCCTTTTTATTTCCACACTGCCCTCTGGTTCTAAAAGATTTGGCCAATTTTTTATTAAGATTTCTTAAAATAGGATGTCTAGAATCTTTTTTTTTGTTCATCTAGTTTAGATAGTCTAATGATTTTTATTCTTTTTTTTTCCTTTTCCATCTGTTTTCTAGGTCAATTGTTTTTGCTATGAAATACCTTATATTTTCTTCCATTTTATATCAGAGTTTTTACTTTTTTTGAATATGTTCTTGTTGCCTTATAGAGTCATTGGCTTCTATTTGGCCCATTCAAAATTGCAGGAAATTTGTGGCTTGAGCAAACTTTGTTCCTCTTGTGCAAAATTGTTACTTTTCTTTTTAATTCTTCTTTCACAGCTCTCATTTCTTTTCTATTTTTTCCCCTCAAGCTCTCTAATTCCATTTATAAAAACCTTTTTCTTAAACTTTCTTTGTTTTAAACCCTTACTTCAATTCTTCCAGATAATCTAGCTGAGTCTGTGTCCAAGCTGCATTTATTTTTTTTTCCTCCGAGGTATTGCTTATACATGTTTCAAAGTTATTTTCTTGTTATGCTTTTCGGTCTTGAACGTCCCTGCCACCATAATAACTTGTTATGATAGTGTTCTTTTTTTTTGTTTTTGTTTGCCCATTCTTCCCAGCCTATTTCCTGAATTCAGACTTGATGCTAAATCTGGGCCAAACTTCTGGAGGTAAGGTCCACTAGCTCTTTCTTGGGGTATTGAGAGGACTCGCAAGCTTTTAGTGCTTTCAAAGTAGTCTAATCCAAAGCAAAATCTGATTTACTTCAACCCTCATCTGAGCTCTGCAAGTTCCTGACCTGGGTTTGTTTCTGAAAAAGAGAAGGTATATTCTTCCCCTTCCAGTCATCTGGAAAGCACTGTTGATTTAAAGCACCAAAATTATGGGCTCCCCTTTTGTCCGGGTTTCCTGCCTGAGTTATTTTTAGTCTGTGCTACTATGCAGGAAGTGAGATCCTGCTTTGCAACTGAGGTCTGAATTACTGATGTTGTTACTGGCTTTTAAACTTCCTCATTTTACTGTGCACTGCCCATTACTGGGCTTCCCTATGCTGTCCTTTTCTCACTCCAATCTGTATCTGTGACCTAGGACCTAGGATAATGAATGACAAGGCTGTTAGTTGACACCTGTCCCTTTTGTAGTGCTTTGGTATCCTTTTTTTTTTTTTTTTGGTCTTGGTATGCAGCCTCTCCTTGAGTGCTGGAATGTTCCCTTCATGTTCTGACCCTGACCCTGTCCCTTCCTATCTGTAGACCTCTTGGTCTGTCTTCTTGTGCTGACCTGGGCAGGACAAAGGATTCTGGGTGATCTTTTCTGGATTTTTCCATCAGGATTTGGTCGGATGCATTTTCTAGATCTGTTTGGAGGAGTTGAGGATGGGAGCTTATCTATATTGTTTCCTTCTATTCCAACAACTTGGCTTCACCCTCTCAATACAAAACTTTCAAAACTCTCCTGCTTGATTGTATTTTCCTCAGAAATTCTTTCTGTTCCAGTATTTTTATTTTATGAGATGTTTCAATAACTTTTCTTTTTTTTCTTCTCTCTCCTTCCTTCCTCTCTTCTTTCTCTCCCTTCCTTCTTTTCCTTCTTTCTTTCCTACTATCTTTCCTATCTTTCTTTCCTACTATCTTCCTTCCTTCCATCCTTTCTTTGTTTCTCTCTTTGTTTCTCTCTTTCTCTTTCTTTCCTTCTTTCTTTCTTTCTTTCTTTCTTTCTTTCTTTCTTTCTTTCTTTC
>NW_020954556.1:41536296-41548970 GCF_900497805.2 Vombatus ursinus | reverse complement strand
CTTTCTTTCTTTCTTTCTTTCTTTCTTTCTTTCTTTCTTTCTTTCTTGCTTTCTTTCTCTTCCCTAACACAAAGGCTGGGCAGCTAGGTGGCCCAGTGCATACAGTGCTGGGCCTGGACTATGGAAGTCTCATCTTCCTGAGTTCAAATATGGTCTCAGACACTTTCTAGCTGTATGACCCTAAGCAAGTCACTTAACCCTGTTTGCCTCAATTTTCTCATCTGTAAAATGAGCTGGAGAAGGAAACGGCAAACCACTCCAGTACCTTTACCAAGAAAATCTCAAATGGGGTCATGAAGAGTTGGACATGACTGAAACAACTGATCAACAAATACTAAGGGAAAAACAAAATCCTTGTAGCAATTAAGCATAGCCAAGCAAAATATATCATTCTGTCATATCCAAAAAATTATGTCTCATTCTGCACCTTGGGTTCATCACACCCCTCTGTCAAGAGGTAGGTATCATGTTTCATCATCATTCCTCTGGAGTTGCAGTTGGACATTACTCTGATCAGTTTTTTCAAGTTGTTTTATCTTTAAAATAGTGTTGTGACTATATAAATTATTCTCCTTGTTTTGCTTAAGTCACTACAGTTCGGCTTATACTTTTTTTTAGCTCTTCAAGTTTTTAGGCTTCTCAGAAAGTGTGCCTTTTATACTTTATTATTTATTTTTATGACTCAGAGTAATATTTTAGGTTTGATGCACTTGATCAGTTTTGTACTGTAAGAAAGTATGCATACCTGCTGGTGTGTGATTGATACATTTGTATCAAACAAACTTTGAATTTAAAAATAAGTAAACTTATTACTTATTACTTAATATTATGCATGTCTGAATTCTGGAAGGAGGCAGATATAGCTCTTATGAATTTACATAAATCCCTGCCAAAAGAGAGGTCAAACTGGAATTGTCTCCCAAGAGCAATGTCAAAGGCCCCCATTGCCTCAGTCATTAAAAATAAGTCTGGTTAAAACCTCCCAGACAGTGCAGAGAGATGTGATTCTGGGTTGTCAGGGAAACAAACAAGATGACCTAAAGGGCCTTTCCATTGTTAAAACCTCTAGGATCTCCAGTTACATGACTATTTTTTTCTCACATTTTCATTTATCAGATTTCAGCAAGAATTGGTGGTGTCAAAGCTTTCTAGCTTATCTCTACAGTCATATGCCTTATACCACTTTTGAATGCCAATTAGCTTTATGTCGTATTTCAAAGGAGGTTTGCCACTTGCTTGAAATAATATTTGTAAAGTTCCTGACCCACGGTAGTTTCTTAATAAATGTTTATTAATTGGTTGAAAGTTCTTAGCACCGTGCATGGCACAAAGAAGATACTTAATATAATGCTTATTCCCTCTCTTCCTCCCACTTGTCCAAATGAATCCAAGAATTGAGTAGGGAAGTTAACTACTTGAGAATTTTTATTATAAGGTAGTTTGTGAGATTTCTTTATATAAGACTACATGAGAATTTTTTTTTTTTGGGGGCAAGGCAATGGGGTTAAGTGACTTGCCCAGGGTCACATAGCTAGTAAGTGTTATGTGTCTGAGGCCGGATTTGAACTCAGGTCCTCCTGAATCCAGAGCCAGTGCTCTATCCACTGCACCACCTAGCTGCCCTATAAATGAGAATTTTTATAATTCAGTCATAGATCACATTCTGTGACTCGATGTTACGCTCTTCTTATTATTCTCATCATCATATCTTCAATAAACACTAATTTTTTCAAGGTTCTAGGATGCTCTTCTATAGTTCCAAAGACATACTTTCTGTCTTCTGGGAGCGAACTGTCTATCAAAAACACTGTTCAAATACAGGCTGATTATAAGTAATGGATAGAGCTACAGATAAGGAATAAGATCAAGTATTTGCATTCTATCCAAGCTTAGGGGCGATACATTAGTTTAGGTAAGCCAGGGGAATTTTACGTTTAGGTTGAATAGCGCTGGGGAAGCTTATTTCTTCCTGCCTGCTGAACCTTTTCTGGCTAGTCATGACCTCTTCTGTCTGATGCACTCACTACCTCTGTGGTTTAAAAATGTTGATCCAAGTATTTCTGTAGAATACAACCTAAGCCATAATGTTGAAAAACATGCAATGCATTCTCCCTACTTTGCAGACAGGCTTCTGGGTGCCACGGGATTATATGAGTATATACAAAATGAATATATGATAAAGCACCCTCATATCTAATGGTAAACTAACTCATAAAGATTCATATTTACAAAATATAAATGTGTTAAGGGTCATAAAAATGATGAAATGCCCATTAGAACACTCCATGCAAATACAGGATTTAACCCTATTGCTATGACAACAAAACTGTAGTATGCCTGTGAATATTCCAGCTCTTTTTGAAATATCTTCTCAGTTTCCTCTCTTTTGAGATTCGTAGGTACCAGCACCTACCAATAACCTATGTAAAAATATTCATGATTTCTTAGCTTTCCCCACCCAATACTTTTCCTTGAAAAATCATATTATTATTTTCCATAAAAGAGACTGCATTTCCCGGGCTTTTATAATCCCTACCCATTACCTTATCAGCACAGCTAGAAGATAAACTTCATCTGGGACAGCCCCACTGGTCAATGTGCAAATTCTGGTGAAGAATTTGGTGTTTCTAGCCTCCCATATTCTTTAAAGTCAACTTACTTTTTAGTGGTTTCAAAATAATTAACTAGGATCTCAGATTTATTAATATTTCTGTACTTATTGGAGCACTGCTTCCTCTTCTTCCATAATGAAAGCCAATAGCTTAGCTTCAATAGTAAGAAGTAGGTGAAGGGGGAAAAATGGTACATGGTTTTGTACACAGGATTTAAGTTAAAAAAATGTATTCATCTGCAAGTCTTGTCTTTTAGCCTCAGATGAAAAACACGGAAGCCACTTTTTCATTTTTTTCCACTTTCAAAAAACCCAAAGTTAACTGGTAAACCAAATGAACATGGGATGAATTCACAGGCAGCTTTGAGTCTTATAAAAATAACCACCACAGAAATGATCATTTTAACTATTTGTTAAGACTCATTTGCTTTTAATTGTTTTCTGCTGAATGATGAAAAGTGAAAATAGGAAATACCATCTGCCAGTTCAAATTTTCAAAAAATGATAAAGAGTTGCCCATCACCCCCTCTTCAGAGCGCTGCCCTCAGCTTTTAAACATCTACAGCTTCAGATTTGCATAGTCAGGAAAAGTATTGAAGATAAAAGGGGCACTTTAAATTGTTTTTCTCATTTTCTATTTTGCAATATGAACATTACAAAGTAAGTACTCCATCTGAAGAAAGCTATGCTAGCATTTATTAATATATGTGTGTATAACTCAAATGTCAGCATGGCTTTTTACACTAAGTATTAATTGCTTAGTTATAAATATATCTGTATGCATTTGTATGTGTGTATACTGTAACAAAGGAATTGACAATTTAATGTATTTCTGCATATATTACTAAGCAATTATTGATTAATTGTATTTCTACATTTTTTCTTTACACTCAGATATGCAGAAATGCAATAGAGTCATTTAGTATTATATTCAAGAACAAACACTGAAAGCATATGACACACAATCATAAAGACAAATTAATTTAAATAAATCTGGGTTTCTCAAGGTCATAATTTGAGTAGATCATTTCAATGCATAGGAGAATGAACTGTTTGCCAGAAGACCAAGGCTCAGAAAACCAGAAAAAAAGTGCTTTAAATGAAAGGGGGGAGGGGAGATGCAATTTCTATTTTTTTTTCCTTCTTCAACTAAACTTATAGCCATCTATTCTCACAACTGTTTTTCTTACTGTCTTTCTTTGACATTACATAGGTCTAGAGCAAATGCTCAAGTGTTCTGATGTATGACAAAGGGAAGATATCTCACTATCTTGAAAATGACAACATCCCCACAATATCTGAAAAGTGAAAAGTCCCTGTATTTAAAAATAAAGGTGAATGCCTTCAGAAGATAGACTGCCAAGGAAATGTCACTCAGGGGAAGAAAAAAACGGTGATGCTAATCAAGAAAATACTTCTGCTGCAAATAGTGAAGCCTAATCTGGTGGGTCAAATCAAATCAGCACCACTTCTCGGAGGAAAGTTAGTCTCCTCTTTTGATTTGTTAGTGGTGTGGAAAAGGCGATGTAAAATTTGAAAAAAAAAAAAAGATGATCTGGGAGATTGCTTTTAAATGCTCTTGATAAGGTCCCTTCTGACAAGGGGCTTCAAGAAGATAAGCATGATTGCATACCAGTTCCTATTCCTGGATTCCAAATGAGTTCTTGGTTAAGAGCACCTCATAACTTTGCATTTCTTACCACTCAAACAGGAATCAATTGAATGTAGACTCTCAATCTGGCAAAAATCCAGACTGTTTCAATTCATTACTTTCTTCATCTAAAGAAAATCCTTTCTGTCTTCACTGTCACCTCTCAATTATTCCATAGCTGTGACCACGGAAAATATTTTAGCACCTTGTCATACTTATAAAACAGGAAATTGCTCAGGGGAGGATGAAAAGAAAAGGGAGTCCATAGATACATAGTAAATGGAGTTGTGATCAGGAAAAAACATTAAAAAAATAAAAAAGATTCCCAAGGATTTAGTTTTTGGTAGTGTTTTTATCAGCTTAATTTACCATTAAGCAAGTCACAGAAAAATTAGACTTGTCTTTCTCTTAGCCCCTAACTCAACAAATGATACTCAATACTCTGTCATATCAAAAATGACATATGTTAATTCATTTATTCATTATTTCATTAATTCCACAAACACTTATTAAGTACCTAGCCTGTGAGAGTCACGCATTGGGTAGAATGAGGATTTAGATAAAACACACTTAAAGAAGGGAAGATATTACTCCTGTCACTAACACGGGTCACAGAAGACCTAGAATGTAATCAGGAGATAGAAAGAAGGAATTTTAAGAAGTTGCTAAGGAACTTTCCTATAACCCCACAATAAGGTATAAAGCAATTTCTTAATTAACTTGAAAGGATTATATGTCCTTGGCTATTAGATGAACAAAACTGAAACTACACATAAAGTATTTTGTGATTGGCTGAGACAATCAGTAATTCAGTGCCCCATGTGTGCATGATATATGCATGTATATAAGTATATATATATGTGTGTGTGTGTGTGTTTATACACATATACACACACAAAATATGCATGTGTATGATTATATACATATGTATATGTGCGTCTATATATTTATGTGTATCTTTCTATATATATATACACACACACACACATATATATATGTATATATCTAGACAAATACACATTTAGCAGTTGAACAGTTTGAGTTTTAGAGTGGGAAAGAGGAGTAAATTAAAAGGCTGGGGCTTCCTGTTTTGGAACTTTGGAGATAGGGGATTTTTCTCTAACATTCACTACTCCATCCCCAGTCATATAGCTTTGAATGAGAGGTACTGGACTAGTTTCAGGTAGATTGTTTCCACCCAGTTTTGAACCAAGGACCTTTTGTGTGTTAGGCAAACACGACAACCCCTACACTATAGAAACTATCTTAGTAACAGGGTGTGTGGAATGTTCAGGGAGAACTAGCATCTCTGATGTGAGAGCTTGCCAAGCTCTTTTCAGGGCTGCTCACCTCTCCCCCAGCTCTTACTCCGAGTAGCCTATATAGCATGTGCAGCAGCCACACCCCAGTAAAACCATCTCATCACACTGCTAAGCCAGACTGAGGGTAGCCAATAGGCCTGAAACCTATCTGTGAGGTAGGGGGTGATCTACCCAAGCATGTGAAGAATTGATCCCGGGAGGAATGGGTGGATGAGAAAAATTTGTTCCAACAGCCAAGAAGTAGGCTGAAGCACACCACTCCTAGACCTTGATCAGACATCAATAACACCAAGATTGTCCACCGCAACCCAGGCCATCACCTAGAAGAAACATGTTGATGACTTTGAGCAACACTTAAATCCAATTCACACACAAGTAAAGATATCACCTGTGATGTCATTGGTCCTCTTTGAAAACGAAGGATGAATTGTTGAATTAGTAGGAGACACGGAACTTAATGGGGAGCAAAAACATTCTCCAGATAGACACAAAAAAGAGAACATCACCCAAAGAAAATGGAGTAGTTTCAAGGAAACTGACTGCTAGCAGCAAAGCAGAGTTGTACTATGGAAAGGAATAAACACTGGGACCTGAACTGAGAAACCGGCAATGATTCCACACCAAAAGGGAGCTAGATGAGGACTCAGAAGAGAGAAGGGACTTCCAGTTTCTGCAACACCAGGAGTTATAGGTTGCCATTGACACAGGTATGTTCCACATGTGTACCTTATTACCATGATATTCTAGGTTTGAGCACACTATTCTCATGGACACTGCATATTTGAAGAAGAGTGTGCTCCAGGTTTATGGGGAGAATATTTTGTAGCTCTTGTTTTAAGTCTGCTGTCTTAGGAATTGTCTTTGCTAAGAGCTAATTGAGTCTCCCAGATGATTGTTAATGGGAAGTACACAGGTTGGGTCTTGTGAGCCATAATGATATGATGAGCCACCTACAGAGTTACCCATTTAACCTGAGGCAGAGCCTACCCCTTCAGGATACAGCCCATAAATTACAGTACAAGTTTAAGGAGGATCTCAAAGAGGATGCTACACATAGTCCTTGCCACAATGAAGTATATAGTAGTGGGTAGTTAAATCACAACAAATTCAACTTTAATTTATTATTGTGTTAAAGTATTATCATTACTATTAGTATTATTTCATAGCAGGTATAATCAAGGGAATCCCTTGTTTGCTGGCCATGCATAGTGAAATTACCATGGAAATGGACATTAATCTTTTCCCTTGCTGCAAGTCCAAAGGAGAGAAAGGATTTACATTGGGAAAGGCATCCCAAAGACAAGACCAGAACAATTTGCACAATGCTTACTTATAGAAGATTGAATGGGGAAGTTCCTTGAAAGAGTTCACCTTAAACCCTGCTGAATGGAAGTCATCCTTCATCTTCCAGAGGTAGCTTCCTATTGCAAGGGACAAATCAAGAGTCACTGTGTCATCCTTTCAAGCTACATTTTCCTCATCAAGAAACCAGAGATCATGTCCAGTTTTATGGGAGGTGCTCCTATCCAGAAAATCAGGGATTTCCCTCATCATTCCTGTTTTAATATGTTCACCATGTTCAAATAATTAATCACTAGTACCTAGTCTATTTGAGATATACTACTCTGTTCTTAGGTTGGTTATTGGACTGAAGACTTAGTTTATTGTTGGTATTGTGCTTTAAGCCTTTCAAGAGTAAGAGAACGTTTTAGGATTTATGCTCCACTGGAAGGGCCACTGAAATCCAGAAATACCCCTGCTCCCCAGAAAGGGCAGAAAATAAGGAACAAGTAAAGTAGGAAAGGAAACAAAGGATGATAACCTGGTGGAGGAGAAAAGAGGAGAAAGGAAGTGAGAGGACTATCCTGGACTTGCTACATATATTTACATGAGATTTATATTGATAGGTAAAAAACCCCAAACCTAAAAACAAAACCAAAAGGAAATATGCCCTTCTTAATATATAACCAAAGTCTAGAATAACAAAAATTTTTTTATTCTTAAAGAACATGAAAAAATTTAAAATACAACAAATAAAATAATTCAAAATACAGTAAGTGACATGAACATGCAGATTAACACATTTTAACTTTTAGCTAATCACAACTAATGAAAGATATTTTACATTAATGACCCGAAAGATACAATTGCTATTTTTTCCCTTCTGGAACATTTAAAAATATTTTTGACATAAGATCTTGTTAATTTGAAGACTAATAAAAAAATTAGGAATACATATTTTTAAAAATTATATTTCCTTTCATTAAATTCACATGTAGACCACTGTACCTTTTGTAAATTAAATAAAAACAACTAAATAATCAGAAATATATGCTTTATCATCATAAAATTAAATTATATCAAAATCCCCAAATTTGAACTTTCATGATCAAAAGCTATGTGTTTTTTTTTAAACAATGGATTCAGAGAAATTGTGACTGCATGTAATAAGATAAGACTACACTGTCATGCTATAAAAGCAAATACTCATAGAGTTGGAAATATTTAGAAGTACTTAGATAGCAGTGGGGAAACTGTGTCCTTGAGTCCACATGTGGCCTTCCAGGTCCTCAAGTGTGGCCCTTTGACTGAATCCAAACTTCACAGAGCAAATCCCCTTAATTAAAGGATTTGTTCTGTAAATCTTGGCCTAAGTCAAAACGCTGCACTCAAGGACTTGGCCTTGAGGCCACTGGTTCCCCATTCCTGGATTAGATCATGGAACAAGTTTGCAAGCCTTTAATCAGAAATATGTGTATATTGAACATTATATATGTATAAATGTAGATATACCCATAGAGTGTATGTATATATAATTGAAGAATTCTATGAAAATACAAGTATATTATCTTCTTAACAAGTGAAGTTTGTTAGAATTTATATTGACTGATAAATGATAGAATTATGCATATCAATGTTATTTTATTTAAAATTCATCGATTTTTCAGTAAATGTGATAAAGAATGACCAAAAAATAATACCATTGAAAAAGACAAAATATATGCAACATAGTTGAGCCCTGGTGTTTTGTTTCAGTGTTCTTTCCCTCCTACTGGACCTTGTCCTTTTGGAAAGACTTTGAAAGTCTTGGGTCACCACTATCCCTGAAAATGGCATCAGAGTTGCCCAGTGATGTTGTACGGTTAAGAATACTGGAACACCTTAGCCTCTGAGGATTTAAACTTATAACTGGTCCAAAAGATAATAGAGAGATATATGGCGCTTACTAGCAGACTGGAGCATATTTCCAACAATGATCTATGACCAAGAAGTGGTACAAGGTATATCATTGAGGAAATGTATATTCAGAGAAAGGGGTGGATAAATTGTCTAGTGAGACTAAGAAATTAGAGACTGACAATCAAAGTGCTCCACTGGTACCCATACAACATAAGATGATTTATAGGAAGACCTCCAGTATGTTGTGTATATAGGTCATAGGATGATAGAAGGGGCCTTAGGAGCTATCTAGTACATCCTGATCATGTTATAGAAGAAGAAATTGAGGATGAGAGAAATTGAGAGACTTGCTCACTGTCAGAGACAAGATTTGAACACAGGAGTTCCTGATTCCAAGTCCACTCTATACATTACTTCATAGTCCTCTGTGGAGGATTTCTGAAAGAACATGGACAAGAATAAAAAGTGATAAGAATGAGCATCCTACATGCAAATGTATTATAGAATTTTAGAGGAAAGTTTTATGAGCCTGAAGTCAGGAAATTATTTTCAAGTGGATGTAAGGTAGGAATGGGATCAGGGAAAGATTCATGGAAGGAGTTGTATTTGAGTTGGTATTTATTTTTTTAAAAAGTAGGAATTTAGCAGGAAATGAGGGGAAGGGAAAGCATTGAAGGCATTGGAAGAATATTAGCAAAAGCTCAAAATCTGCAAAGTTCAGGGCATGTTTCTGCTACAAGTCCAGTTTAGCTGAGATATGCATTTAGTGGAGAAGGGTTGTATTAAACAATTTGAGGAAGGTATCAATACTAAATAGGGTATACAGAAAGTCTTAGTGAAGCTTTAACTTTAATAGCTTAAGACTGCACTAAAACTTATGAGATACCCTTTATATGTCCATGAATGCCTGGCAATGAAGTTTGAAATTTTCCTAGTAGATAATAGAAAGTACTGAAGATTTCTGAATGGAGGAGTGGTATTACTAGATTTATGCATAAGGAAAATATCTCTCAGCAAAGGAAGAATATATCAGAGGGAAGAGAGAATGGGCATTCATACCTTCCTAAGAGGGTTGTTTTGTTTTGTTTTGTTTTGTTTTCCTCCTCTTCATTCCAATTCTCAGTGTTAATATCTAAAGTTTGGGGGACCTAATAGTCAGATGATGCTCATTCATATTTGTTTAGACAGAATCATAGGTTTAAAGATGGAAGAGACCAAACTTCTCATTTTACAGATGAGGGAATTGAGGACCAGGAAAGTTAAGTGCCTTCTCTAGGATCACACAGTTTTCAGTGTCTGAGGCAGGAATGCAAATTTCTAAGTATAAAATTTTATATCAAACCCTAAATAAATAAGCAATACTCATCTCCTTCCTCTTTTCATTCTCATTTTTCATTCCATATTTTCAAAGCACAGTGTGAATGGTGTGGTCAGAGTATGACATAACATAGAACTGACACCCACCAAGGTAACAAAATTAATTTAATGAAAATATTTGCATTGACATGAGCAACATATTTCAATACATCAAAGAATCTGTGATTTCAATGACCTGGCTACTCCTTCCATCAATATAGATCCCAACCTCATATATGTTTTCTCATTCTCAGTAAATTGTCTGTACTCTTTAATATATTGTTTACTATAATAGTCTTTATGTAAAGAATTCTGAAAGAAATCCGCATTCCAAAACAAAAAACAAAAACAAAAACAAAAACAAACAAACAAACCTCTGTTAACTTCACTTTATAAGACTGTTCTCTCTTCTCTTTCTGCTCCTGCCCCTAGGCTCAGCACTTTGCAGACAACTCCCCTCCACTGCGCCCCTCTCCCCAACCAATGAATGAATGAATGAGTGAATGAATCAGTTAACTTTACAAAAAGAAAACCTCTCCAAGTGAAAGGGGAAATGGACCACAGAAGCACAAGCACCCCGGCCCTTGATCAGGGCTAGGCTTGAGGCTTCCTACGCCAAAGAGGGGACCTTTGCCCTGCTTCACCCACCCCACCACCAACCCCCACACCCAGGCCCCGCGTGTCTTTCTACAGTCCTCCTCCGGTACAGCGTGTTTGTCCTGACATATGTGTGTAGCCCCTGCCTAGTCCCCACGTGTTTGCAATAGTGAGATCAGTCTGCCTGGAGCCTAAGGCTCATACACAAAAGGAGGGGAAATTAAGTTGGAAAGTTAGGTTATACTATTTGAATTTGGGGCACAAACAATTACCGTACATCCCAAAGGGGTTAGTTTTAAGGCAGGAGGGGATGGTAGAATGATCTCGAATAACCCTGGCCAATCTCGTGATTCTAGTATACGGATTATTTTTGTATTTGCAGGTGCTATTGGCTTACTCTTACTCCTAGTCTTACTCTAGTCCTTGTTGATATCCTTGGCTAAAGGGGAAAAACAAACAAATTGAAAAAACAAACAAAAAAAAAGCAAACAAAAAAAGCAACCTTTTCCAGTATTAGACTTATCATAATGTCATAATATATACCATGGATCAGTAATAAGTTTTTTTTTCCAGATTTTGTTAATTTATTTATTTTTAATTTTCAACATTCACTTCCACAAGATTTTGAGTTCCAAATTTTCTCCTCATTTCATCCCTTCTTCCACCCCAAGATGGCATGCATGCTGAATACCCTTTCCCCTAATCTGTTCTCCTTTCTATCTCTCCACCTTAACCCCTTCACTTTCTATTTTCCTATAGGGCAGGATTGATTTCTATTCCTCATTTCCTTTATGTCTTATTTCTCAGGTGCATGTGAAAACAATTTTTTAACATTTGTTTTTAAAACTTTGGGTTCCAAATTTTCTCCCTTCCTCCTTCCCCACCCACCCTCATTGAAAAGGCAAGTAACCTGATATAGGCTATACATGTGTAGTCATGCAAAACACTTTCGTAGTGGTCATGTTCTGAAAAACTAACTATATTTCCCTTCATCCTATCCCACCCCCTGCTTATTCTATTCTGTCTTTTGACCCTCCCCTCCTCAGAAATGTTTGCTTCTGATTACCCCCTCCCCCAGTCTGCCCTCTGATCTCTTATCCTTATGCTCTCTTATCCCCTTCCCCCCTATTTTCCTGTAGGGTAAGATAGATTTCCATACCCAATTGAGTGTGTATGGTATTCTCTCCTTAAGCCAAATCCAATGAGAATAAGATTCACTCATTCCCTATCACCTTCCCCTGTTTCCCCTCCACTGTAAAAGCCTTTTCTTGTCTGTTTTATGTGAGATAATTTACACCATTCTACCTCTCCCTTTCTCCTTCTCCCACAATAATCCTCTCTCACCCCTTAATTTTATTCTCCAGATATCACCCCTTTATCTTCAAATCACTCTGTGCCCTATATCTGTCTATCTATATACATACATATAATTTTTTTTCCCCTCCAACTATCCTAATACTGACAAAGGTCTCATGAGTTACAGATATCATCTTTCCATGTAGGAATGTAAACAGTTCAACCTTAATAAGTCCCTTATGATTGCTCTTTCAAGTTTACCTCTCCATGCTTCTCTTGAGTCTTGTATTTGAAAGTCAAATTTTCTATTCAGCTGGAGTCTTTTCATGAAGAATGCTGGAAAGTCCTCTATTTCACTGAAAGTCTGTTTTTTCCCCTGAGGGATTATACTAAGTTTTGCTGGGTAGGTGATTCTTGATTGTAATCCTATCTCCTTTGACCTCCTGAATATTATATTCCATGCCCACAGGTCCCTTAATGTAGAAGTTGCTAAATCTTCTGTTATCCTGATTGTGATTCCACAATACTTGAATTGTTTCTTTCTGGCTGCTTGCAATATTTTCTCCTTGACCTGGGGACTCTGGAATTTGACTACAATATTCCTAGGAGTTTTTCTTTGGGGATCTCTTTCAGGAGGTGATCACTGGATTCTTTCCATTTC
>NW_020954556.1:41486250-41536286 GCF_900497805.2 Vombatus ursinus | reverse complement strand
AATTATCTCTCCTGGATCTATTTCCAGGTCAGTTGTTTTTCCAATGAGATATTTCACATTGTCTTCTATTTTTTTCATTCTTTTGGTTTTGTTTTACAAAATCTTGACTTCTCATAAAGTCACTAGCTTCCATTTCCTCCATTCTAATTTTTAAGGAAGTATTTTCTTCAGTGAGCTTTTGAACTTCCTTTTCCATTTGGTCAATTCTGGTTTTTAAGGCATTCTTCTCCTCGTTGGCTCTTTGGACTTCTTTTGCCATTTTGGGTTAGGCTATTTTTTAAGGTGTTATTTTCTTCAGTAATTTTTTGGGTCTCCTTTAGCAAGCTGTTGATTTGTTTTTCATGATTTTCTTGCATCACTCCCATTTCTCTTCCTAATTTTTCCCTCTACTTCTCTTACTTGCATTTCAAAATCCTTTTTGAGCTCTTCCATGGCCTGGGACTGATTCATATTTTCTTGGAGGCTTTGGATATAGGAACTTTGACTTTGTTGTCTTCTTCTGGTCGTATGTTTTTATCTTCTTTGTCACCAATGAAAGATTCTATGGTCTGTCTCTTTTTGTGCTACTTGCTCATGATCTGAGCCAATTGCTTGAGTTATAAACTCTTTGTTAAGGTAGGGGTCTGCTTCCATTGTGGAGAATGTATTGTCCCAAGCTTTGGGAGTTTTGTGCAGCTGTTTTCAGAGATACTTCTAGGGACCTGTAAATTTTCAGTTCTTCCAAGGTGCTATGATTAAGGGCAAGGTGTTTACTCCTTTCCTGGCCTGTGCTCTGCACTATGAGTGACCACAAGCACTCTTTTCTGTCTTGGAACTGTGAGGAGTATTCTCTCTCCACAGCCACTACAAGCTTCACCAAGTCAATGCTTCTCTTTCCCCCAGGACCACCACCGAGAACTGTGACCCAGATCCAAGCACTGGCAAAGCAAGAGAATCCTGCCTCAGCACCTGCAAAGAGATCCCTGCAATCCTCCTCTGATCAGCCACTCAATTCCCCCCTCAGTCTGTGGGGCAGAAGCTCTGGGGGGTAGCCACAACCCCGAGGACATGCTCAGGGACTAGGAGGGAGCTTCTCTCTCACAGACACAGACTTTTCTTACTGACGTTCTAAGTTTTTCTTGGCATTCTTGGATTGAGAAGTCTGGAAACTGCCACAGCTGCCTGTGATTCAGTCCTCTGAGGCCTGCTGCCGGTTTCACTGAGGCCTGTGTCCCCACACTGAACTGCGTTCCTCTCTCCTCCTGCTGCTATGTACCTTTCTGATCAACTATCCAGGTTGTCTTGGGCTGCAAATTTGTTTCACTCTGTCTTTTTGTGGGTTCTGCTGCTTTAGAATTTGTTTACAGTTATTTTTTACAGATATTTATAGGAGTTTGGGGAAGAACTCAACAAGTCACTGGTTTTACTTTGCCATCTTGGTTTTGCTTCTAGTCAACTAATTCTTAATTAACCTAACAGTACTATTATATAACTCATTTCTTTCACAAGTATAAAACAAGAGAGACTTTGTCAAATGCTTTGCTAAACTATATGTAAAGTGTATCTATACCATCACTCTACTGATCAGTAGACTACCAGTCTACTGAACTTGTCAAAAAGAGAAAAGAAGAAGCAAAGAAAGAAATGAGTTAGTTTTATTTAAAAATATCATAATTAATCCATTCTCTATCTCTGTGATAACCGCTTCCTTTTCTAGATGTTCACAAAACATAATACTTTGTAGTACTTTATAAGGAACTGAACTCAACATGATTGGCTTAGAATTTGCAGACTCTATTCTTTTTCTTATTGGGACATTGACCATTCTCCAGTCCTACTGTAATTCTCCTATTCCCCATGACATTAAAATAACAACAATGATAGCAATGTTCACAATGGCTCAGCAATCACATTTGCCATGTCTTTCAGTAACTGAGCATATATTTTATTTGGGATAATTAAACTGAATTCATCAAAAGCAACTAAGTCCTTCCCTCCCCCCACCCCAAGTCTGCCAGAAACAGTTTTATTGAATTTAACATTAATCTGTATCCAAGCCATTTTTAGCTTAGAGAAAGAGATGTCCAAATTGATGTAATCTTCTTCCTCATTCCCCTCCCTGGCGGACTCTGCCTCAAGACATTTTGAGGTAACATTTATAAGGAATCTTGAACAAGACAAAGAGCATAATATGCTAAAATACAATTTTGAGGTTGTTGAATAGTCACCATTTAGTTCTTTCCTAGATTATATTTCCTTAAGAATTGCTTTCTCTGATCAATATCTTAACCTTTAATTTCAAAAATGGAGACACTGTCTTTGGGTAGGTCAAGTCACTAATAACATCAGAGGATGGGGTAGCAATTACTTTATGTAGACAAGAGTTAAGTTTTGTTCTCACCCTTACTCCATTTCAAAGGAAGGTCCTAGCAACTAGGACTAGGCTAGACTACCTTTGTTCTTCACACCTTTTTTCTTTTTTAATAATATTTTTCCCCAGTTCAATGTAAAAACAATTTTTAACATTTTTTTTAAATTTTGATTTCCAAAGTCTTTCAATCTCTTCCCCATCTTTCTCCCCAAGATGATAAGCAATTTGATATAGGTTATATAGGTGCAGTCATGCAAAACATATTTCTATTTTAGTCATGTCAAAGAAAACCCAGTCCCCCTACCAAAAAGAAAACATGAAAAAAAAAGAAAGTGAAAAATAGTTTCTTTCAATCTTCATTCAGTTCTTTTTCTGGAGGTGGGTAGCATTTCTCATCATGTCTTTTGGAATTGTCTTGGATCATTGCATTGCTGAAAATAGCTAAGTCATTCACAGTTGATCATCACATAATATTGCTGTTACTATGCACCTGGTTCTGTTCACTTCACTTTGCATCAGTTTGTGTAAGTCTTCTAGGTTTTTCTGAAATTAGCCTGCTCATCACTTCTTTTTCTATTACTATCATATACCATAACTTGTTTAGTCAATCCCCAATTTATGGGCATCCCTCAATTTCTAATTCTTTACCACCACAAAAAGAGCAGCTACAGATATTTCTGTACAAATAAGTCCTTTTCCCTTTTTTATTTTTAATCTCTTTGGGATATAGACCTAATTCTGGTGTTATTTAGTCAAAGGGTAGGCACAATTGTATAGCCCTTTGGGCATAGCTCCTCAGAGTTGTTTTAATTTGTGTTTCTCTAATCCATAGTGATTTAGAGCATCTTTTATACAATTATAGACAGCTTTGATTTCTTTTTTTCTGAAAACTGCCTGTGTATATTCTTTGACCATTAATCAATTGGAGAATTACTTGTATTCTTATAAATTTGAATCATTTCTCCATATATTTGAGAAATAAGGCCTTTATCAGAGACTTTTGATGTATGTTTTCCCCCTAGGTTTCTGCTTTCCTTCTAATCGTGGTTGCATTGATTTTGTTGGTTTTTTTAATCAAGTCAATTATAGTCAAAATTATCCATTTTATATTTCATTATGTCTTCTATCTCATTTGTTCATAAATTCTCCTCTTATCCAAAGATCTGACAGGTAAAATATTTCATGCTCCTCTAATTTGTTTATGATATCACCCTATAAATTGAGGCACAAATGGGACCAGGATCCCTGTTTCCTTATAGGGAGGAAAACCAGAAGGCACACAGGCCAGCCCTAAGGCCCAAGGCCCTCTTTCTCATGGGAAGAAAACCAGAGGAAGACAGTACCTATAAAAGTCAAGAGTGATCTATATTAGGCAGGTATCACATGATCATGTGGAAGAGACAGCCTAATGCTGAGAAAAATTAAGAAATGGCTTATATAATTTTCTGACAAAGGAAGGTGGTGAATGGGAAAGAGAGGCAGTAAATAAGATACTGAGGTGGGAAATGGGATGATAGAAGGAGGTGGCTGGTGTTTTATGGGTGGAGAGCTCCAGGCATGGGGGGGGGTGTGCCAGGAATAGGGTCCAAGCACAAAGGGCCAAGACTTCTACTCACAAGAACACTGACTCCTAGATCCATTAAACAGAAAACATTCTTGGTACATTGAACATAAACATGACAAATATGATGACACAGAGAGTCCATATAGTCCAAGTGGGATGCCTTTGAGAATCCCAAGGCTAGTAGATCACTCAGGGATTCCCAAGGCTGGTATAAGCTAAAGTAGCTTCAGGGTTACTGATTTTGCACTTTCAGCTTGGTTTTACTCTCAGTTACTACAAAAGATTGTCGGTATGTTAGACCATTCTGCATCTTACTTGGTTCAGTTGGTCCCATACAGTTCTCAGTTACCTGGATAACTGAGGAGTTCAAGCAAATCAGGGTAGTTAGTATATTCATTTGCACAACCCTTTTATGTGTAAATCATATACTGTTTTGATCTTATCTTGGTATTCAATGTAAGATGTTGATCCATACACAGTTTCTGTCAAACCGTTTTCCAGTTTTCCCAGCAGTTTTCATCATATAGTGAATCCTTGTCCCAAAGGCTTGGGTTTTTGGGTTTATCAAACATTAGCTTACTATGATCACTTATTACTGTGTATAGGGTACCTAATCTATTTCATTGATCTACCACTCCATTTCTTAGCCAGTACCCAATTGTTTTAATGATTATTGCTTTATAATATGGTTTGAGATATGGTATGACTAGGCCATGTTCCTTCACATTTTTTTTATTAATTTCCTTGATATTCTTGACTTTTGCTCTTCCAGATGAATTTTGTTATTTTTTTCTAGCTCTCTAAAATAATTTTTGGCCATTTGATTGGTATGGCACTGAATAAGTAAATTAATTTAGATAGAATTGTCATTTTTATTACATTTCCTTGGCTTAACCATGAGCAATTGGTGCAATTGATGTTTTTTTCCTAAATGTTTAGATCTGACTTTATTTGTATGAAGAGTATTTTGTAATTGTGTTCATATAATCCCTGGGTTTGTCTTGGTGGGTAGATTCCTAATTATTTTATATTGCCTACAATTATTTTAAAAGGAATTTTTTTTCTATCTGTTCCTGCTAGGCTTTGTTGGTAATATATAGAAATGTTGATGATTTCTGTGGTTTTATTTCTATATTCTATATTTTCTATATTTCTATATTCTACAACTTTGCTAAAGTTGTTGATTATTTTTTTTTCAGCCAAAGACAAGGTTTATTAGAACATACATCATATTGGGCAGATTCTTAAGGAGTCTAAACATTAGTAAGTTATTGGCTAGATTATAAGAATCTCAGTCCTGGCTAGATTATAAGAATATAAGCATCTTGATGGAGACAAGATGGACCTTATATACAGAAAGCCTATGGGAGGGATCTAGGAGTAGCCAAGTAGTCTATGAGGTAATAGAATTCCAGGGACCTGGACCACATGGCCAAGGGAGAATGGAAAAATGGCCTGGGGCCATAGGGAGGTCCACAATGGAAGGCCAGTTGATGGGATTATAGTCTCAGGGAAACACCAGAGATTTGGTCATGAGGGAAAGTCCAGGGTTTTTTCTTTCTGGGTCCCAGATCCCAACCCCATCATTTCCCCTCAAACAAATAGGACCCAAATTCTTTTGGAGTAAGGGGTGAAGGTCTCAGTTTCTGAAACTGCTTCCTGCTGGCAAGGGGCGTATAGCTATCCTTGCCTCAAGGGAGTCCCAAAGAAAAGGTTGACTGGAACCAAGCACAGGCTGCATCCAGGGTATGATGTGGGAACATTGGCTGGTACTCGCTGTCTTCTACCAACTGTAGGTGAATGGCCCATAGTCTGGAAGACGTAAATCTGACAGAAAAAAAACTGCAGGGCCCATATATAAAGCAGGGACTAGATTTAGGGCCCAACTTTGGGAGGATAAAACATCCTTAGCTCTGTTTGGATTCAGATAATTCAGTTTTCCAACCATGCAGTATCAAATCCACCTCATAGCCAGACTCAGGAACAGCCAGGTGGGTAACATTCCCTTTCAAAGGAACATAATGGGGAAACTGAGCCAGAAGGATCCCATCTTAGACTGAGGCTAAAATTGTCCTCTCAGCTTTTCCCAATGCTGACTTCCCACCAGTATCACATTCTCTGAGTAGCTTGTGGCATTTCTCTCAAGATGTTGGATTATTGATTATTGATGGATTATGATCCATCAGACAACTCAAAATGAAATCCTATGAGCTTTTATCTCAGACAGCAAGTTTTACTAATCACAGCTTAGGAAAAAGTTTTCCAGGATTTACATTTCAAACTTAAATTTGTCCTGGTGTAAAAAGTCAATCATTAGAAATTTCTATACACTTGCAAATTCTCAGCAAGCCTTACATAACCCAAATAAGCTTTTCAGCTAGCTTACACATTGAAACAATAACCAACAATAGCCAAACTATTTTAGTGGTGACCAAATTATGAAAAGTTGCTTGACATAACTGATACAAAAAATTCACCAATTTGAAACTTGAAACAAACCCATTACCAATCAGGTGACTTCACAGTTTTGTTAAATGCACTTCCAAATTACTTTACACAGAGAATCAACATCTCATCATTAACAGTTAAAACAACTTTAAAAGAGTGAGCTTACCCAAGTTCACATGCCAGCTTCTTTACCTTGAGCAGGATGTGCTGAACCTGGGTGATGCTTCCAGGAAAAGGTTACCCTAGGGCCCAAGGCCATTGCCAGGGAGGCCCATGCCATAGTTGCTGCCCCTCCACCCTCCTTCCTTTCCCAGGTGAGGAAGGGAGAAATCAAAGGTGAGGGGTAAAGGGTGAAACTCTCTTCTCCTATGAGAGGGGTTAACAGATACCCTCGTGACTGAAGTGAAGGAAGTGGGAGAAAAGAGTGACTAGGGTTGTAAGGAGGAGTTCTAAACTCTTTAATGATCAATCACAAAACCTCCAGAATTGGCCAAGATATTTTTAGCTGTTCTAACTTTCTCTGTAACCTCCATGAAGGAGGATTCAGAGGTGCAGAGGGAAGGGAGTAAGTAAGCCTCAGGGAACCAAAAAGCAACTGCAGTTTTTCCCAATTGCCTAGCACCGAGGGATTTAACAGAATAGACCATACACTTCCAGATAGGGCATCTGTCCTTGTCCTCTATGCTGCAGAAGGTGTACCTAGGTCTATGGCCTTGAACTGACCAAGTGGACCGAGAGCCTGAGAGCGTCAGGCCCAGTGCGAGGCAGCCTCGTAACTGTCTGCCAGAAAAGCTCCTCCAAGCCTTGGTGCTTGGAGAGCGACCCCCACTGCAGAGCAAGAAAGGGAGGGAGAGGAGGCTAACATACCTTCTAGTCTTGGCTGGAGAAGAACTTGGGGTTAGGCAGTTTCCCCATATGGGCCACCAAAATGCTGTGCTTTAGAGGTTCAAGGGTGCTGGGACTCCAAAATCACAACATGTGAGTCCTGCCTGAAAAAGTTTGACCCAAGCCTTCTTTCAGCCAAAGACAAGGTTTATTAGAAAATCCATCATGATGGGCAGACTCTTAAGGAGTCAGAACATGGGTAAGTAGTGGTTAGATTATAAGAATCTGAGCAGTGGCTAGATTTTAAGAATCTCACCACTGGCTAGATCTTAAGAATCAGAGCCCATGGCTAGATTACAAGAATCTAAGCCTAAAGTTGTTGATTATTTCAACTAGTTCTTTAGGTGATTCTCTAGGATTTTCTAAGTACACCATCCTCATATTATCTACAAAGAGGGATAGTTTTGTTTCCTCATTGCCTGTACTAATTCCTTTATTTTTTTTCTTCTCTTATTGCTACAGTTAGCATTTCTAGTACAATATTGAATAATAGTGGTGATAATAGGTATCCTTGTGGCAGCTCTGATCTTATTGGGAAGGCTTCTAGCTCATCCCTATTACAGATAATGCTTGCTGATAGTTTTAGATACTACTTATCATTTTAAGGAAAGTTCCATTTATTCCTGTGCTCTCTAGTGAGGACTTTTTCTTAAGGAGCTCATTGATGGTTTGTTCAATTTCTTTTTCTAAGATGGGGCTATTTAAGTATTCAATTTTTTTTCTGTTAATCTGAACAATATATATTTTTCTAAATATTCATCCATTTCACTTAGGTTGTCAGATTTATTGACTTATAATTGGGCAAAATAGCTCCTAATAATTGCTTTAATTTCCTCTTCATTTGTGGTGAAATTACCCTTTTCATTTTTGAAATTAGTAATGCTGTTTTCCCCTTTCTTTTTTTAATCAAATTAATTACTGGTTTATCTTTTCTAGTGTTTTTTTTTCTTTTAGATAAGAAAAAAAACAGCTCCTGTTTTTATTTATTAGTTCAATAGTTTTCTTTCAATTTTTATCAATTTCTCTTTTGATTTTCAGGATTTCCAATTTGGGGTTTAACTGGGAAATTTTAATTTGTTCTTTTTCTAGTTTTTTTTTTAAGTTGTATACCCAATTCATTGATCTGTTCTTTCTCTATTTTATGTAAGAGTTTAGAGATAAAAATTTCCCCCTAAGCAGTGTTTTGGCTGAATCACCAAAATTTTGGAATATTGTCTCATTGTTGTCATTCCTTTTAATGAAATTATTGATTATCACCATGATTTGTTCTTTGACCCACTCACTCTTTAGGATTAGATTATTTAGTTTTCAATTCATTTTTAATATATCTTCAATGAATTTTTGTACCTCCTTTTCCATTTGGCCAATTCTACTTTTTAAGGTAGTGTTTCTTCAGTGAGTTTTTGTACATCTTTTTTTTTTTCCATTTTTTGTTTACTATGTTGTTGACTTTTTTTTCCCCATGATTTTCTTGCATCACTCATTATTTCCCCCTATTTTTCTTCTATCTCATTTATTTGATTTTTAAGACATTTTTGAGCTTCTCCAAGAGTTCCTTTTTGGCCTAATAGCATTTCACATTCTTGTTTGAAGCTTCACATCTAGCTGTTTTGACATTGTTGTCCTCTTCTAAGTTTGTGTTTTGATCTTCTCTGTCACCATGGTAACTTTCAATGGTCAGGTTCTTTTGGTGGTTTGCTTTTTGTTCATTTTTTCCTAGGCTTTTTAATTGTATGTTAAAGTTGGGCTTTGCTCCTAAGGTGGAGGGAGAACTCTCCCAAGCTTCGGGTTTTTCATGCTAATGTTTCAGAGTTAATTCTGGGGACTTGTAAGTTTTCATTTTTCCCAAAGTTTTATGATCTAAGGAGGGATGTGGTTACTGCTCTTCTAGTCTATACTCTGGTTTTTGAATGACCACAAATACTCTTTTCCAAATTGGACCTGTGACCAGCATCCATGTTTCTGCAGCTGCACACTCTAGTATGCTAGTGCACTGGTACTAACCTTAGTCTGTTACCCAGATCCCAGTTTAGGCAGTACAATAGAGTCCTGCACCCAGTGGCAGGAATGTGTCTCCTATACTCTTTTTCTGACCAGTCATCTGGCTCCCTTGCCATCTGCCATCTGAGAGCTTCAGTAGTTGCTGATGATGATTCAATTGCCCCCAAGGCATGCACTGGCTTGCTATGGCAGTGCCTACTGCTGCCACGCATAAGGGATTGGGGTGAGGGGACTTGGGGTCTAGCTGCTGGCTTGCACTGTAGTGGTGGCCTTGCTGCTGGCTTGACTGGAACACCCATACCATATTGCACTTCACTCTCACCTTAGACCTTTCCTGTTGACCTTTTAAGTTGTTGTGGACTGGAAAATTATTTTACCCTGTCCTTTTGTTGGTTCCGGTGCTCCAGAATTCTTTTTGAGGTGGGTTTTTAAAGTTGCTTGGAGGGGAATCTGGGAAAGCTCAGATAAATTCCTGCCTTACTCCACCATCTTGGCTCTGCTGTCTAGCAGCTAAATTTTTAAAAAAATATTATTATTACATACCCTAATTTATTTTAGTTGTTAGCTCTCTATTAGCCATTTTTGTTTAATGAATTCTAGTCTATAGATCATTCTCATTAGAAAAGAGAAGAAAAATAAGAACTTAAAAGCTGTGCTCTTTTTTCTATCATTAGTCATTATCATCTCATCTACATGGAAATGTGGTCCTCTTCTCTTGTTGGGCTTTCTTTTTTGCCCAGTATTGATAAAATCCTTTTTTTAACTCTTCCTTTTCCTCACCGAAGCCTGCTTATTCTTAACTTTAGCACTCTCTATATATTCTTATAAGATCATGCCACATATATTCTCTCTTATCTGCCTTTTCCCCATGTTTGCTATATATCTTTAAAATGTAATTGTTATTATTTTATTTTAACAACAAATCCAAGTTGGTTAATGAGTTTCCTATTTACCCACATGGATCTGGATCTTTAATTAATGAAATTCTACCAGTTCTTGTTCTGAACTTTTTAAATGTCTGCTATCTCAAAATCTACTGTGCATAATAGGCAGGTAATCTGCTTTTAAGCACACATTTCTTTCCCAAATCTGTCTTTCTTTTCTGAAGCTCTTGCCTTGCATTAGAAGCAGTGAGGAAAATATGACTCATGTCCTTGGGACCTTAAGTTCCTTGCCCAAGCCTCTGTCATAAGTAACAATACTTTTTAGATTCTTTTTGGCAGTCAGTATCATCATGTCTGCCCACGAGTCACAAGAAATGAAGAGTAGGCATCTGGTTTGATATGTCTTAGGAAGTACTTTGCAATGTCCTGAATAAGATTCTTGAGAAGACAGCAGACTTCTCTACTGTTATTTATTTGGTCAACAAATAGCTGTCTCTGTATTCCTTGGCAAGTACGCTCCAAGAACTACTATTCATCACTTCCTCCACTAATCTACACAGGATGATCTCTCTACTGATAATACCTATGGATCCTTATCTTTATTTCTTGGAGAAAAAGGCCTGATTCTTCCTGAAAAAGTCTGGGTTTTTCCTCATCAGAAAGAGCTTTTTAAATATTACCCATTTTCCAAATGCTGAATAGTCTTCTCTTTTTTCTCAATCATTTGAACCTTCCACCCTCCAGAGATGGGCCAAGAATCTCCTCTGCCTCTTTAGGGTCTTTTAATTATTCTTGTTTTTATAATGAAGCCCTGGTTCCATTTTTTAATGGACTTTCACCCTAATAATGTAGAGCCTGGAAAAACATTATTTGAAACGTTTGACATACTTCCTTCAAGACTGAGCTCAAAGTCTATCTTCTATAAGGGCATTTCTTAAACTGTGGGTCACAACACAATATGGGGTTGCATAAGTGAATATGGGGGGCCATGATAAATTTGGCAAAAGTAAAACATTTCTGAATGCAAAATAAGCAATAATTAATTCAATATCAAACACGTAATGAATCCTAGGTGTTTCTGATAGTGTTTGCCCATCTTGCATCATGCAATTTCATTGCAGCCTTGTTTCTGAACACAGGATTAACGATTATGAAATCAAAATATCAACAAGTCTGAAAAATGTTGAAGATGCTCTGCATCCCACAGTATCAAATATTCCACCAAGATTTAATTCTTTATATAACAATAAACAAGCATATCCGTCTCATTAGTATGCCAATTTGATTTCATCTTTAATAAATGGTAAAATTATATATATACCAAACAATTGTTTTAAAATAAATTTCTTTATGATTTATTATCAGTAAATGTTTGATTTGTATAACTATTTTATGTCCCTGTATACCTGGGGTCATGTATAAATTTTTTGGGTGAAAAGGGGTCATGAGTGGAAAAAGGTTAAGAAGCCCTGTTCCTTAAGAGGCTATTTCATGGTACCCCACACTTACAGTGCAAACTCTCTGAGATTATCTTTTTTATTCCTTCTAATTGTGATTTTACATAGTTGTTTGTTTGTTGTTTCCCTCATTCAACCATGATCTCTATGAGGTCAGGAACCATCATTTTGTCTTTCTTTATACCATCAATGCTTAGCACAGTAACTGGCACATAGTAGGTGTTTATGAAATTCTTGTTAACTGACTGACTTTACCTTCCCTTCTAGGAAGGGGATCAACCTGTACTTTGAACATAGCTTTTTCACTTGAGAAAGAATGACATGCAAATGTAGAACACACTATTTAGGTAACTGACAACTTCCTGTTCTCCTTTTGCTCAAAGTAAAGATCTTTAGGATGTTGCTACTCTTTCTAGTCAACTTTCTGAAAAACTATTGCAGCAAACTTCTCTTATACTTAGTGCTACAGGTGGATATATAACCTAGCTCTGATCTGGTATGAAAGTGTTGGATACTACTTATTCTATTTATAGCCAACATTTTCTCTTTTTTGTTTTTTTACCCCCCATCAGAGCCAACAAAAAGATTAATGGAATGGATAATCTAAAATGGTGGAAGAGTGTATATGGAATTCATCTGACCATTGAGACTTTCTTGTATTGGATAAATTAGCATTTTAAAGCCTTGGCTGGAAATATTGTACTTTATAGCTGCAACCAATTCTCTTGAAAGTGAATCTGAACAAATTCCCAAATCTGTTTACTCCAGCACTTTGGTATCTTGAGTATTTTTCATATTAATTGCAAATTATTTTAATTAAGATCTCATAAGCTCAGGAATTTTCAAAGCTGCTAAATGAACTTGTTCATTTTGAGAGTTTTTTTGTATTTTTTTCAAGGTTTTTAATCTTTATTTCTTGATTCTAAACCCTGACTGACCTCTAACAGATGTAACAAGTGTATTAGTAATGAGGAAAATAGAACATGTTTCCTGAATAGCTTAATTCCAGCTGGTGAATTCTTTATGTAAAGTTCTAGGCATCTTCAGAAAAAGAAGAGAAATACAAAAACAGACAAAGGGATGAATAAGACCAGAAGTGTTTGTACAGGTTTTGAGTGACTGAATTTGTCATAGTAAAAAGAGAAGATTAATTCCCTCTGTTAAACTGAGAGGTTCTTAACATGTGTAGAATCATTAAAATGGCGCTGACTATTCACTGCTTGTTTTGTTTTGTTTTTTTAATTTTAGTGCTCACTCTGAAATATGCCAAATCTTTTATGCCTACCTAACACTCCCAGTATCATTCATTCAAAATGCTAATAAGATTATGTATTTTTTTTCTCCTTGTCTGGGTAGGAATACCAATTTTCACATGTTGGGAAATGATCCAATAAGTATATAACAAGTATTTTTTTTTTAACTAAGGTCAGAATATCTATTTCACTAGCCTAAGACTAACTATAATAAATTTATAGTAGTTTAAGAACGAGCACTATCCCCACCCCCTTGTCAGTGGTGTCTGTTTGTGTCTACCAACACAAATAAAATTGCGTAATTTTCTGGTTTCATATGAAATTGTAGAGACAGAACAAGACATTGGGACAACCTTTAGTGCAGAACCCTAAGATGGTAAGAGGAAGAGGAGGGCCAACTTAAATTATTCACGTTTCTATCCCTAGTCTACCAATATGTATTTTAGGCATTGCTGTGGAAGATGGTAGATTTAAGCCAAGAAATAATGTGTCTGTTGGTTATAATAAAGGTAAGATTTTATATTCAGTATCACTTTCCAGAAGGCAAGAGCACTGCTGGGAAAAAAAAAAATCTGCCTATAAAATGAATTGTTGAGTAAGCACAGAGATATATATATATTTAAGTCTCTAGGAATATCAAGCCCATGCTAGTGAGCTGAAAGGGAAAAAAAAATGATTGGACAAATCAATAATTACCTTTTAACAATGAAAAAAGGGACTCCATTTCTTCTGTAGAAACTGTTATCAGATTATTAGAAATGATTAGAAATAACTGACAGTGGAGGAGAATTCATAGTCAGGGAGGGAGAGTACTGATTCTTTTAAGACAAAGAAATCAATAGAGCTTCCTTCTCTAAAATGATAGAAAATGGAGAGAGCTTTGAGAAAGAGAAAGAGACTGTAACATCTTTCTTGGGAACTGAATGTACTTTTGCAACACTTAAACACTTCAGCAATGCGTTCCTCTTCTCCATTAGGAATTGATAATCATTGCACTAAATAAGCCCCAGTCACATGGTGCTTTACAAAGCACTGTACATACATTATCTCTCATTGGATCTTCACAAAGCCATGTGAAGCTGGTAGTGCAAGTATCTTGATGTTGATTTTATAGATGACAAAACCAGATCAAAAAAGGAAAAGGATTTTCCAAGTTCCCTTGGCTGGGTAAACAACAGAGCTGAGATTTTTACAAGGGTATTCTGACTCAAAATTCTTGCGACCACAACGTGGCATAACAGACAGAATGCTGAACATAGAACCAGAAAACTGTGGATTTGAATTCAGATACCTTCTATCTGTGGAATCATGAGCAAGTCATGTTGGCTGCTAGCTGTCTGGTGCAGTGGATAGAACACTGGATCTGGAGTCATGCAGAGCTGAGTTCAAATCTAGCCTCAAACACTTACTATCTATGTGATCCTGGGCAAGTCACTTAACCATCTCAGTTTCCTTATCTGTAAAATGTAGATAATAACACTTAACTCCCAGGGTTGTTATGAGGACCAAATGAGGTTTTAAAAAACTGTAAAGTTTTTAGAACAGTGCCCGGCACATAGAAGGGTATATAAATGTTAGCTATTATTATTATTATTATTCATTGAGACTCAATTTCTTCATCTTCAGATGAGAAGGCCTCTGATTGATAGAATTGATCAATTGTGTAAACTAGGTGCTCCAAATTCCTAGATACCTCTCCTGAATCAACATCTTTATTAATCAAGTTGCAAAGGAGTGAAATCATTGGATAAAATCAAATAACAAAATGCATGAAATGTTTTGGTATAGGCTGTAGGAATTAGGCTCACCTAATATGTAGTTAAGGCAAACTCCAAAAGAATTAATCTAACAATTGCTTCAAGAGTTAAGCGTTGGTAGCACTTTAGGGAACCAGACCTCTGTGACTGTAAGCAGATGACAAAAACAGGTGGAGGGGTTTAGGGATGGAACTTATAGGGCTTGGGATGCACTATAAAATGTAAAACCCCACACCCTTCAATGATCATGTCATTGGAGTGGCTGATCCAGGAAGGAAAAAACAAAACAAACAAACGAACAAACAAAAAAAGACAACACATCTAACTGGGGTTTGAGAGAAAATAAACTAGACACACTAAAAAATGAAGCTTTAGGGAGCACATTTCAGGGCACAAATAACTGCCTCTTCAGGACACTGCAAGGACACCAAACTCTGGGAACCAGGACCACACTCCCCAGGGAATTTTTTAAGGACTCTAGGAGAAAAAGACTTCCAATGAAATAAGGAAAAGTGTTACCCTTTTGCCACATATGTTCTCTCAGCTTGTCTATTTTTCCCTTGAGCTCTGTATTAACTAATTACCTAGTGGTCCAGAATTTTTAAGGGGATCTTTTATAGCAGTTGCTCTTACTATACTACCTATATAGACATCTCTAACTAAAATCTAATTAACTCTTGTTAGCTAATCAATGTTGAAAAATTAGAGATGGTCAAGCATACTGGTAGGGGCTTCTGAACAACAATATTAGAATCCCATTCCTCAGCATCTCAGATTGACTTTTATTTTACATTTAATTTATGGAATAAAACAAGCATTTCCATAACATATTACAATAAAAAAGATGATTGTACATGAAATAGCAAATCTACTATGCACAACTTGCTATTCCTTTCAAATATACAACAAAATTAGCATGTAAATTTCCTTTTTTTCTTCCCTTCCCCCCCTTGCCCTAGAGATGGCTATCAGTAGACACAAATATGTGCGTGTGTATATACATACGTATACATATATATAAATGAAATATATACACACACATAGATAAACATATACATACATATAGATATACATATATAACGTATATGTAAAATTATTCGATACATATTTTTGTTTAATCGGTTCTTTCTCTGAACCCAGATAGCATCTTTCTTCATATGTCCTTCATAGTTAATTTGGGTATTTCTAATAGACAAAATAACTTACTCAAAGTCATTCTTAAAACAATATTGCCGTTACTGTACAAAATATTTTCCTGACTCTCCTCATCCTGCTCTTCACTATTTAATGCAAGCCTTTCCATGTTCCTCCAAAAATCATTGAGCTCATCATTTCCTACAGCACAGCAGTACTCCATCACAATCACATACTACAACTTCTTTAGCCACTCCCCAATGATGGGCATCCCTGAAATCTCTAGTTTTTTTGCCACCACAAAGAAAGCTGCTCTAAACATTCTAGAACATATAGGTTCTTTTCCTTTTTCCTTAATCATCTCTGGAAATTGATTGAGTAGTGGCATTAAAGACCCTTACTATCTTGAAGCGAGAAGTAATCAGCTACTCTGAAGATTTGACTGTCCAGTACAAGAAAGGATGCTATATTTACATCTAGGAAAATTTTTTTTAAATTTTCCTCCACACATGTTTGGTTTCCTCCTCTCTTCTGATACCTAGAAAATAAATCAATTAATCAATATTTTTGAATATTGTCACTTCCAGGGAGGACCTCTTTGGAATATAATTGTCTTGCATGATTTTTTTTTCACATATTCACTTCTTTCATTTCCATTTCCATTTCTTCTACAACCACATCTAGGAATGTCATACTGTAATTCAAATACAGTGACTCCACTGTCCACAATAGTGAAAAGAGTTTATTATAAAATATTTCCTGGTCTTTTCTGTTTTGCTTCAAAGGAGGACAGGACATTGACACTGATTACAGGATTTTCATAGAGAAATTTAATTACTGTGATTAATCACCATACTAAGGAGACTTAAGAGTCTAAGCATCTTCCTTAATTAGCAAACAATTTATTTATTTATTTATTTATCACTAAATGGAGAGATGGTGGCCAGGGGTGGACACTAGTTTAGAATATAAACTTGTTGTGTAACCTAACATAGAATGGGGATACACTATAAAGAGCAACATGTCTTTATAAGGCAGAGAGAAATAGTTGAAGAAAAAACTCATTTTAATCCAGATGTTCTTAATCTGGAATCTGAGGAGTGTGTTTGTGTATGTACGCTATACACTTACCCATATATATATACCTATTTAAACATGTATATAAACATATAGATGCACTTATATTTATATATATATATATATTATAATTTTATGTATTTTATGCACTTGAAAACATTATTCTGACTCAGACACTATTTTTGTCACCCTGGGCATATCCATCCTCTCTTAGCCTTAGTTTCCTCATCTCTAAAATGGGGATCATAATAGCATCTGCTTCACAGGGTTTTTGTGAGAATCAAATGTGTATTTCATTTACCTCAGTCTGCCCTTTGTTAAATTCCAGCTGTGACAGCCCCCACATGACTAAAGTTAAATATTTTGGTGGAATGATGATGATGTTGAATTACCATTACATTGCACTGCACCTAAAGATACGTGTATGTTATGTGCTTGTATACATACACATATATCTATATAGGTTACAATGAGGCATTGCTCTCCTACCTACCTCTATTCCATTTTAAGATAGCCCCCCATTGAATTATCAGTAGTAGCTACCTGATCTATGAAGCGAAATGAACATACATACATCAAACTCTACTGTGACTTACATTAGGAAGGCATCGATTGTCTGTGAAATTGTTAGTCCCATAGGGCAAATATATTTCATCTGTGAATCATCCACATACTTAATTTCATTAGTGTTCCTGATAACAAAGAGGTCTTGTTACCTTTGTGCCAAAGACCAGAGGGCAGACAGTGTTTTTTATACCTAGGTGTGTTTTCCTTCTAATTGGCCTGACAGTACATCATTTCAACTTCCTCTGACAAATATAAGGCCACCTTGATTAGTGGACATTTTAATGAGCAAGTAGGCTAAGAGTTTCGAACTTTTTCCTATTACTTCATCTTTAGGGATGGGGGTGGCAGGAGTGGAGGGCTGGTTAGGAAAAGCAAGGATATCCCCTGAGGGAGGACTTTAGCTCAAACTGACTTCTGTTTAGAGGGTAAACTAAAGCTAGGAACTCAACCCAAACTAGTTAATGAGCAGATGACTTGGGGAATGGGAGTAAGTCCCTACCTGCAAGGAGCCTAATTAGGGAAGATAACACAGAAAAGGAAACTGAAAAGGGGAGGAAATTTGAGAGGGGAGGGTACCCACATGAGGATATGATGGAGAAATCCAAATAAGTCCAAAAGCTGTGTAGCTAGTGGAAAATGCAGAGAAGTCTATGCTGAGCCTCCTTCTTCAACAGGGGCCCTGGAGCCCATGACCCTGCCTTCTAATCAAAATGATGGGGTCATGGGATCTGAACTTCTAAAAGGAAAAGATCTTTTCTTTGGGATCTGGACCCCTAAAAGGAAAAGCCCCTGAACTTACCCACAAATTTCAGCAGCCCAGGTCCTTGGCATTCTCCTGAGGCATCTGGCCCATTCCAGTCAATAATCCTTTTAACTGCCCTTTCACTGGGACTCTCTAGCCATTTAACTCCTTCCATTGTCTGCACCTGACTCCACCCCAGGTTACTTGCTACTTCTTGATGCCATCCAGATTGTCTCAGCATTTTTCTGTATAAAAATATCAGTCCCATACTTATCAAATACAAAGATTCCTTAGGAATCTGACCCACTTATATTGGGTCACAAATACCCAGACTCACTAGGAATCTTGCCCATGCAAGGAGTGTCATAACAAACTCCTCTACCTTGATCTGAAAGAAGGCTAGAATCTTTCAAGGCAGATCTCTGCCCTGTACTCTTGCATTTCGGGGCTTCTAGCACCCCTAGACCGCATCAAAAGAATACTAAAAAGATGAGAGTCAGGCAGATTTAATCCTGCAGGACAGTGAGTACATATAAGTAACAGCCTGGTAGGAGACCCTTTAAATTTCCTTTAAATCCCCAAGAGGCTTATCACTAGAAGGTTGTCCATTGGTCAACCAAAAACAGGTATTTATTAAGTCTAGTGGCCTTTCTCCCAGGAATTGATTTGCCTAGGGCAAATCCAGTTGTTGGAGTATTTGGGTGAAGGGGAGAGGTATGCTAGATCAAGGCTCACAAGACAGTCTAGTCATAGGCGTAGTTACTTTAGGTGAAAGGTGGGTTTAACTCATTACTTCTCTGGGTTTTTTAGGGGAGCAGGCCCTGTGAAAATACCATCATAGAAATAGGCCTTGGTTGTGTTCAGAGAATGGTTGTAAGTAAAATTCCATTGCGGGGACTCATAAGGAATAGAGCATTAGACTCAAATTTAAAAAAAAAAATCTGATTTCAAATAATGCATCAGACTCTACATAAGGGATTCTGAGCAAGTCACTTAACCTTCAGCCTCACTATCCTCATCTATAAAATGGAGATGATGATAGCACTTACCTCACAGGGTTATTATAAGGAACAAATGAGATAATATATGTAATGTGCTATAGTGTTAGTCCTCAAACTTCTGATA
Source organism: Vombatus ursinus (assembly GCF_900497805.2). NCBI lineage: Eukaryota > Metazoa > Chordata > Mammalia > Diprotodontia > Vombatidae > Vombatus > Vombatus ursinus. The sequence goes on along the minus strand of NW_020954556.1, from coordinate 41,517,042 downwards.
TCGGCCCTAAAAGGAGAAAGGTGATTGCACTAGTATCAGTATATCTTAAAAAAATAGGCCATAATCTTCCCCAGACTGTACTCTGCCTCAGTTATAACTTTTATACTAGAGTCCCAAGAAGCAATGCGGCTCTGATGGGGTATGGGCCCAAGCCCCCTTTGCCCCTTGCCCCAAAGGGAATCTGGCTTCCTTTTGTCTACAAGCCCCAGCTCCTCACCTCCCTCTGAAAGCCCTAGCCCCACCTTCTTATGCAGATGCCTTTCAAACTTCTTCCTTCCAGTTTCCTTCATTATCTATTCCCATTGTCTGTTCAATCTCCTAGACCTTCCAATAGGAATTCTCACCTAGACCCTTTTCCCAGTCTCTCCTCTAGTCACCCAAAGTTACTTTAGTGTATATAAGATCCACCCTGTCCCCCATTTAAACACTGAGACTCTCTCATGCCCGAAAGGCTGAGCTCTTCTCTTGCCCGCTCGTCCTTTCGAGCATCACCTGGCCTATATGATTTATCTATAATAAACTTTTTCTCTGGCTGACAGAAGATTTGGGTTGAATTCATTCAGGTAGGCCCCACATGTCGCCATCTCAGGGTCCAAGCACCCCTAAACCTCTAGACCTCATTAGCTAGAGCAGAAGTGGTCACTGCTAATGTCAGGAGCAAAGTAGGACACAAAATCCACTCTAGTCGGGCAATATATTGTACACTTACATATGTACGTACTGTAAAAATGTAGGTTCTTTGAGGGTAGGGACTGTTTGATTTTGTCTTCAAAATCCAACACCTAGGACAGTCCCTAGTACATTGTAGGCACTTAATAAAAGGCTGATTAATTGAATGACTTTTTTAAAATTATCTATAATATAATCACTGAGAAATATCGGTGAGGTCATTTTTTTTTTTCCCAAAGAAAGCCACACCATCTCTATGTGGCTGACAAGTGATGTAATCCTTAATTTTCAGAGTTCAGCCATGGAATTTAGGTCAAATGTCCACAGGTAATAGGTAAATACACCACTCTTTTCACCCCCCCCCAACCTTTTTCCCTCATTATGCTACACAGACTGGCAGCTGTAGGGTTTCAAAGAGTCTTTTTCATGAATCTGCCTCATAAAAAGCATGGTAATCTGCATGAAAATGAGCCCCAATGAATATGGAACATATTTGGGCAAACTATGGCAAGCAGACTAAAAAAGCTTTACTCAGCAGCATCTGAATGTAAGGTTTAATTTTCCTATTAACTGTGCTAGGGCAGACTGCCTTCCACAGGTGTAAGCAATATACATAATTAATGCTGCCCCCACCTCCCACCCCTTATAAAGGTCACTGCCCACATTAACCCTCTATGTGGCAGGCTGAATTCTAAATACATTGGATATTCTCTTTTGAAGTTATAATGATAAAAATGCAATTGATAGCTGCATTTGCAAAGGAGTTTTATCTCCCTCCCTATTTTTCTGTCTTCATTTTATTTTATTTTATTTTATTTTTATTTGAAAAATCAGTTTTTGAAAGCCAACATACAATACTCTGGGCGTGTGGGAAAAGGGAATGCTCAAATTACTTCTCTAGTGGCAGGAATTGTGTAGAATGTTAAAACTTCAGTGAATGTGCATGAGATTGGGCTGAATATGGCCTTTAAAGTAAAACAGAAAGATTGTCAATTTATTTGCTCAGTTACTCAGTACTAAATGCATACTTAAATTGCAATTATTTGGAATACAGGATCTTTTTAAAGACAATCCTTTGGCACTGAAACCATTTTCAAACTTGAATTACTCTATATCTAAGATGTTTTCTAAGTGTTAAGGTTTTTTTTAAACTTTTTTAAGGGATTTTTGAATTTATTTTTTTTTTTGTATCAAATGCAGATTCAAAACAAAGTTAACTGGTAGGGGAAAGGGCTTCTGACTGCCAGGTTGAATTTAAGGATATGTGAAGAAAACGAAAATCAACTAAAGTTTTTACCCCAGAGTCTAAGTGACCCCAAAGCAGACCTTTTCTTGAGTGTTAGGTGAATTAACTCCTTAAAACTTTCTTCACATTATTTCATGATCTCCTGGTTCTTCCAGGAGATGTGTAGGCCAAAATGCAGTAGAAAAAATGATTTAAAGATTTTGAGGTGAGATCAATAGCGAACCGAGTGAGTTGGTTTCTGGTTTTCTTTGAGCCTGTTTGTTCTCTACTCAGATCTGCTCCTAGTGTTCTAGAAATGTCTGCTTGGAATGACTAGAAGACTAAGAAATAAAAAAAAAAAAGTTCTCCATGAAACTACTCTGAACTCTGAAAATAGTCTTATCAGAGTAGGTAATGACAATAATCAACTCCTTTCCCTTTAATAGACTAAGATATTATTGAGGCACCATCCCAGAGTGATTTTTGGTAGTAATAGAGATGCTTCAGTCATACTTCCTTAGTCTTTATTTTGATCAGGTACACATATTTGTTGGATTAGAAACATGGGCTTTAGTCATTTATTCTTGGTTCATGGAACGGAATCAAGGAATTTAGGTTTTGTTTAATAATTTATTTTTAGTTTTCTACATTCACTTCCATAAGGTTTTGAGTTTTAAATTTTCTCCCCGTACCTCCCCAAGATGGTGTGCAATCTGATATAGGCTCTACTTACACATTCATATTTTCGTATTAGTCAAATGATGTAAAGAAGAATTAGAACGAATGGGAGGAACTGTGAGAAAGAAGAAACAAAACAAAACAACAATAGAAAAAGAGAGCAAATAGTATGCTTCCATCTGAATTCAGCCTCCAAACTTCTTTCTCTGGATGTGGATAGCATTTTGCATAGTGAATCTTCTGGAGTTGTCTCAGATCCTTGTATTGCCGAAAAGAACTAAGTCTATCAAAGTCAGTTATCCCACAATGTGGCTGTTACTGTATACATACAGTGTTCTCCTGGTTTTGCTCATTTCACTCAGCATCAATTCATATAAGTCTTTCCAGGTTTTTCTGAAGTCTACTTGCTCATCATTTCTTATAGCACAATAGTTTTCCATTACATTCATATACCACAACTTGTTCGACCATTCCCAATTGATGGACATCCCCTCAATTTCTAATTCTTTGCCACCACAAAAAAGCTGCTATAAATATTTTTTGTACATGTGGGTCCTTTTCCCATTTGTATGATCTCTTAGGAATACAGATCTAGAAGTGGTATTGATGGGTCATTGGGCATAGTTTCAAATTGCTCTACAGAATGATTAGATCAGTTCACAACTCCACCAACAATGCATTAGTGTTCTAATTTTCCCACTTCTTCTGCAACATTGATCATTTTTCTGTTTTGTCATGTTAACCAAACTGATAAGTGTGATGTGGTACCTCAGAGTCATTTTGATTTGCATTTCTCTAATCAATAGGGATTTAAAGCATTTTTTTCATATGGCTATGGATAGCTTTAATTTCTTCCTCTGAAAACTGCCTATTTGTATCCTTTGACTATTTATCAATTGGGGAAGGAAATTTAGATTTGAAAAGAACTTTTTTTTGATCAAGTAGTTCAACTCATCCATGCCTGAATAAAAAAAAAAGAAAAGAGATCCCCATTTTAACATCTAACAAGTGGTCATTCAGCTTCTTCTTGAGACTTCCAAAAAGGGAGAACTGTCAACCAGTCAATCAATCAGTTAACTAGCGTGTATAAAGTTAGACCCTATGCAAGGCACAAAAGAGAGCACCTTTTAATGGGGGAGACATCATGATGATGGGGTATGGGCCCATCATTCAGTTTCAGAAGCCGAGACCTTTGCCCCTTTTGCCAAAAAGAATTTGGCTCCCATTTGTCTACAGGCCCCAGAAAACCCTTAAACTTTTAGGTTCCTTATCTACTCCCCTTATCTCCCTTTGAAAGCCCTAGCCCCACCTTTTGATCTTATGCAGATGCCTTTCAAAATTCTTCCTTCCAGTTCCTTTCACTATCTATTCCCTTTGTCAATTCAATCTCTCAGACCTTCTAATCTGAATTCTTACCTAGACCCTTTTCCCAGACCCCTCCTCTGGCCATCCAAAGTTACTTTAGTGTATGTAAGATCCATCCTGGCCCCCATTCAAAGGCTGAGACTTTCTCATGCCCAAAAGGCTGGGACTCTCTCACGTCCACTCGCCCTTACAGGCATTACTCTTGTTCAGATTCCTTAAGAGTCTGGCCTATATGATTTATCTCTAGTAAACTTTTTCTCTGGCTGGAAGAAGATTTGGGTTAAATTCATTCAGGCAGGGCCCTCGTTGCAATCAGAGGGTTCCAGCACCCCAAACCTTTAGACCTCATCAATGACACAGTTAATACAAAACACATTTGTCGTTGTTCAATTACGTCCGATTCGACATGACCCTGATGGACCATACTTTCCATGAAGTTTTCTTGGAAAAGATAGTGGCCTATATCCATTTCCTTCTCCAGTATATTAAGGCAAACAGAGGGTAAGTGATTAGCCCAGTATTACATAGCTAGTAAGTCTCTAAGGCTGGATTTGAACTTAGGTCTTCCTGACTCCAAGCTCAAAACAAATACAAAGAAATTACAAGGCACTCTTAAGGGCAATAAGTAGCTGGGGGAAACCAGGAAAGACCTCATGCTGAAAAAGCGGAATGAGCTGAGTTCTTGACAGAAACCAGGATTTCAATGAGGTATAAGTGGATAGGCAGTAAGTTTAAGGCATGGAGGACCATTAAATTCAAAGTCACAGAGACAGGAGATAGAAGGTGCTTCATGAGCAACTGCAAGAATGCTTGTTTAGATTCATCATAGAATCTATTAACTTTTATTGGATGGCATATCACTCAGATGGTGATTCTTACACAAAATTCTCTATCTTTATAATAAATACATTGTTCTCTAAACATTCTATTCCTTCTTGAAATTGTGAAATTGATGGTTAAATCCAGGTATAAGACTTAACTCTTATTCCTATCACTTTTCCTCTTATTAGATCTGTGCAGTGCTCTAGACTGTCAAGGTATTTGTTCTTCTTTCAGATCCTAACTCTGCCATCAAATAGATTCTCTGTCTCTCCCAAATTTGTGTCATGTGCAAATTAAATAAACGCGGCATCTATGCCATGTCCAACTCATTGATAAAAACCTTAAACAGCATAGTGCCACACATAGATCTCTGAGGAATTCACTGGAAAGATTCTTGCCAAAATGACATCATTACTCTTTGAGTACACATTATAAACCAATTCTTAATCCAACTTGTTATGTTATCATTTAGCCATCTTGCCATTTTTTCCTTAAGGCTTTGAAGAGTTTTATCAAATGCCTTTCTAAAATCTAAATCAAAAATATCAAAACATTCCCCATATCAACCAATTTAGCAAATCTGTCTAAAAATGATTAATGTAATATGGCATATTTTTTTATGAAGTCATACTTTTCCCTGGGGCAGCTACGTGGCTCAGTGGATAGAGTACTGGGCCTAGAGTCAAGAAGACTCATCTTCCTGAGTTCAAATCTGGCCTTAGACACTTACTAACTGGGTGACCCTGGACAAGTCACTTAATCCTGTTTTCCTCGGTTTCCTCATCTGAAAGATGAGATGGAGAAGAAAATGGCAAACTGCTCCAGTATTTTTGCAAGAAAACCATAAAATGGGGTCACAAAGAGCTGGACATGACTGAAACTATTAAATAAGAACAACAACAACCCCGAGAAACCAAAGTCAAGCTCAATGAAAAATAATTTTCAGAATCTGTTGCCTGAATGTGGCTCAGTTATCATATCTGCCAGTTCCTTTATATCTTGAAGGTATATATCATCTGAGGCAGGATCAAATTCCAAATCTGCCATTTACCATGTGACCTTGTTCCCAAATTCAAACTCCCAATTCAACCCAAATCTTCTTCCAGTCAGAGAAAAAGTTTATTAGAGATAAATCATATAGGCCAGACTCCTAAGGAATCTGAACATGAATAAAGCCCGTAAGGACGAGCAGGCATGAGAAAGTCTCAGCCTTTAGGGCATGAGAAAGTCTCAGTCTTTGAATGGGGGCCAGAGTGTATCTTATATACACTAAAGTAACTTTGGGTGGCCAGAGGAGGGGGCTGGGAAAAGGGTCGAGGTAAGAATTCAGATTGGAAGATCTGAGAGTTACCATTACCATTAACTTAATTGTCCTAAGTTCAGTTTCCCCATCTATAAAATTTTTACTCTGAAGTCCTTTCCAGCTCTAAATCTATGAGCAATAAACAACAGACTCATTTTATCCCATCTGATTCCAAAACATTTCTGTGAGGCAGGAGGCCCACAGGGCTATCATTAATCTGATTTTAACATATACAGAAACGTGCTCTTCAGTGTTCTTCCCACAGTGAAAACTAGATGTTTATCTAGGATAAAAATATTTATTTCTAGCAATCATCTCTTTACTACATGGGAAAAGATCATATGTTCAGCTATTTGCAAGGAGATGGATTATAGTACCTTTAAAATAATAGCATTTTAACTAATGTGTTTTTGGCTAAATGAGAATCAGGAGGAGTGGAGCACGTTTTCTGAGTCAAAAACAAATTTTTAAATTATTTTGTTTTTTTTGCTGAATATTCAGAGGTCAGGTTATATTGACCTTACAATAATAAAATAATAATAATAGATTAACTGCCTTCTAGAAACTTGACGTCTAATGAGAGAAGTTAAATGTTGAATTCATAGATATCAGGGCCAAGGTTAAGGGTAGCCTAGATAAGTAGCTGCCTATGGTGTATCATGAATTAGAGATGGCCAATGAGGAACTCTTCCAAAATGTTTTTTATTGTTGTATATATATTAAATATCAGAATATTCCTACTCTGGAATGTATAATACCTGGAATATAGATATCTATATTAAGATAAATCAAGGTAAACCTGTCACCATAAAGACTTGAAGTTTCCAATCCACCATAAAATATAAGGAGTACAAATATTAAGCCTGGGAAAATGCAGTTTTCAGTCTTTGCTTAGAATACATAAATGCCTTGACCTAGCTTGGGGTTAGATTATATATACTGTACTTAGAGTGAATGATTGCCAATGGTAAGAATGTTTAGGATAGTTCTGATGGTATGTAAGGACATAAAAAAGGATTCTGATGAGAAAAATATTAACGTGTGGATTGACAATCATCTAGTGTATGGGAAAAATTCTAACATGCATGTAAACACTCATATGTAAATTCATTTTTGGCTTTTATTATATATATATAATACAATAATATAATAATATAAATATATATATGTGTGTGTTTGTGTTATTTATGGAAATGTGAAACTAATAATATGATTCAGGACTTGCAAGGGACAATCATTCTACTGTATAAAGAATCATTATTATTTATTGCTAGTATCACATAATCTATTATTTGATATGTGATTTGTTCAATGAGATCATAAAGCCCTTAAGAGGAGGGACCCCATCTTATAGTACTTCATATCTTCCACAGTAGGAAATATATTAGGAATTGAATAACTATTACTAAATACAATTATATTAGGTCATGCATTTTTTGAGATCTATGTAGGATTTTATTCAGCCCCGGAAATCTTAAATATAATTCTACATTGATGAGGAGAAAGAAAGAGATGTAGTCTAATTTACCTTTTCTAAAGGGCTCCTCCCACATACATTTTCTAAAAGTGTACCAAGTGAAAATAATTTATGAGCACCAGACCAATAGATTTTTTTTTTTTGTCAGGAGATCAGCAGTAAGTCTGCACAGAAACCACAGCTGCTTTAGCAGTACATTTACCTCTGGACTCGGCATCTCATCAAAAGTAGGTGTGCTTACATGGGATTTCAGATCTATGAGTGGTGGATGGTATTTCACATCTTCTTCACTTAGAAAATCCAAATGTGACTGATTATAAAAGAACCATACCCTTTTACTGATCTCAGTGAAGCCAACAGCATGAAAAACGTGGAAATGACTAGATGGTTTTTAATTAATACAATGAAGAAAACCATTTGGTTCTACCTTTTCTTTTTAAATTTAGAGAAGAAAGACTTCTAATTGCTAAACTGGTCAATCCTCATGAAAATGTCATCTGCTTCTAAGTTATTCATTTTCAATTGTATTTCCCTATTTTGGTTAGTTATTTTTGAATTGGACTAAATTGCTGGTCAGTGTACTAGTAAAAAAAAAATTCAAAATGAGATTCCTTGAGTATATAACTGAAGACCCACTGGATAATTCTTTCAAAAATGGTTTCAAGGGGTCAAGAAACATTTATTAAGTATTTATTATTTATTAAATACTTACATTTATTAAGTATTTCCTAAGTACCCTCATCTCAGGATAAAGAAAGCTCCTATCCTCAAGGAGCTCACAATCTAATGAAGGATGGTAGGGATCAGAAAGAATATATACTAGGTTCAAAAAAAGAAGAAACTGAAGAAACTAAATGGAACAGATTTGGTTTTCCTCTTGAATGAACAATCCAGATTTTCCTCCCACAAGATGAAAATAAAGTTACATATGTATGTTTGGTTGTAAATAATATATGGCTAGGTAGGATAGTGGGTCGAACAGAAAGTCTCAGAATCTTACTTGCTGTGTGGCTGTGAGTAGGTCACTTCCCCTGTTTCCTTGTTTCTAAAATGTGTAAAATGATAGCACCTACTTGCCAGAATTGTTGTGAGAATGAAATGGGATAATATTCATAAAGTACTTTGCAAACTTGAAAGTGCTATTAAATACTAGTTACCATTATTTCTCCCAATATAATTAAAGATATCAATATTCTCTGAATTAAATGGACTTCATTGCCACACTGAACTTAGCATCAACTGTGATAATAATTATGCCCTTGTTTATCTGGCTTTATAGTACAGACACTAATTGAAGTGACTATTCTGCTCTTGACTAAGGTAGGGTTTATATAAAAGATGTTTAACTTAAATTTTCTGTTGTTTAAAGCAACAGTCTATTTCTACTGAACATTTGCTGGTTTCACACTTCATATTTAAAGTGTGTTAATTCTAGCTTTTTTTTTTATAAAGCACATAACACATAGAATCAACTAGGTTAAGTGTGGGGGGAAGATACAGTGTACCTCTCCTCAAGAAACTCAGTCTAAGAAGAAGAGAAAAAAAAGAAACCCACAACATATGCACCACAGATACAATAAACATTTACATTCATTACTGTGGGTGTGATCTTCAATAATAGAAATCACAACTATCCATGCCCTCCTGTCCTGTGTGACTCTTATCTATGTCTTCCCATAGGTTTGCCACAGAGGGGTCCACCTATAATATTAGGGGCCTTACTTGAATAATCTTCCTAAGTATACCTTTGCAGCACACAACCTGTCCATTCTTCATTCTTGCTAGATGATGGGCTCATTTTCATTTATAGCAAGAATATAAAGATTAATATGATTCATTTCCTTCAGCAGTGTGTCTGCTCATTAGTCATTCCATAAGGATCTCAAATTTATTGTGGTCATACCTGACCTGATATTTCCAGATAAGCTAAGAACAGGGTCTTTTTTGTTTGTTTACTTGCTTTGAGACTGGATCTCCCTGTTTCATCCAGGCTAGAAGCGCAGCATTCATTCATGGGCTTTATGTCAATATTGGTCTCCATGGGGGCTTTGATCTGGTCATTTTTGATTTGGGCCAGGTTGGCTCCTCTTATGCAGGTGGTTTCCTGCTCCAAGGGGCTTACTATATTGGTGCCAGAGTTAGTGTAGGGCTGGGGAACCTGTGGCTTCAAGGTCACATGTGGCACTCTGGTCCTCAAGTGTGCCACTTTGACTGAATCCAAACTTTACAGAACACATACCAGGAATATGTTAGTGTGTGTATCTATATGTATATATACACGTAAGCCTATATATATGTATGTATGCACATATACATGTGTATATATGTATGTATATGCATGCATATGTATATATCTGTATATCTGTATATATTTATATGTGTACACACATATAATATATTCCCTTTTCAGCATAGTGAAATATGCCCAAATTTGGTTTTCAATGCCATTTCCTTTAAGAATCTAGTGAAATCTCCATATCATGATGAGCTATCTGGCAAAGAGTTTGGGGTAATAGACATGCACACAAATATAAGTTAGATTATCAGTACACGAGAGAAGAAGAAGTACTTTGAATTCAGGTGTGGGAAACACATGGCTACTGACTTAGGACTTGGTGGGTAAACAAATCAGGGTCTTTGATTTTAAAATTTTATTATAGTCTAGGTATAATATTGAGTGTATAGTAGATGCTTGACCAATGCCTATTGATTTGTACTGCAAACTAAGTGACCTGGGCTGTGTCAACCTAAGGAAAACAGCAAAATTGAAACAATGCCCATTTAATATCTCAACATGCAATAGAATGGCATGATGTAAAGTATACAGGATTTAAAGTCAGAAAAATCTGATTTGTATTTGGGATATTTCTGCCTCCATGTCCTCAGTTTCCTTATCTGTAAAATAAGGAGACTGGACTAGATGGTCTCTAAGATCCCTTCTAGCTCTAAATTTATAATTATTTTCTGTACTTGAGGAGTACAGTACTTCATGTAAAAATGAAGAAAATTATCTGCCTTATGAAAAACGTGGAACAGCGTTGATAATAAAAGCAGATATGTACTAGCTAGCAACAGGTTTTGTTACAAATAGAGAGAAGAGGACACTTTGCTATCCAAGAGTTTCCATTTTTATCACAGTGCTGAGGGGTTTAAAATTGATGCCATCTTTAATCCAGAGGTACTTATAAAAAGCTGACTAAACAATACTCAGCTCGACCATATGTCTTCATTCATTTCCCAGTGGCATAATTGTTGCATTAATAATGTGAGAGAAAGTGAAAGTTTGATTTAGAAAGCATGGCTGCTTGAAATATCAATTGCCCAAAGATTTAAAAGCAAAAGGATTTCTGGGATCTTTCAGGGGTATACAAATGTGGAATTTGCATAGTTAACTGCTCAAATACAAATTAGAAAGGCAATTCTTAGCAAATTTCACCGAAATTTCATTTAGCCTGAGATTTCTAATCCAGTAAAAGTTAATGTATTTGAACATTGCTCAAAATGTGCATTTGGCAGGCTTGCATAATTTTATTCACTACTAATAGTAGCACTAATGGAAATAATAATGAAAAAATAGTCATCTACTCCAGGAAGCCTTTTGTGTTTAGTATCATAGAATTAAATTAAGAGCTAGAAGAAATTTAAAGATTATCTAATCCAGGGTTCTTGGCATCCATGGAGATCTAATCTGTGAATAGATTTCAGGCAGTCTGTAAACTTGGATGGGAAAACAAAAAAACAAATAAACAAACAAAACAAAAAAAAAAACTTGAGGAGGTGGGCATAAAATGAGATGATATTTCTGAATCTCTTTGCAAACCTTTAAGTATTAGAAAAAAGCTAATTTTCATCATTGTCCTTTGGATTCCTTTGGAATCCTCTTTTATGAATTTAGAAGCATTATTCTTAGAAGTGGTCTTTAGTATTCACCAGATTGCTAAAGGGGTCTATGACACAAAAAAGTTTGAGAACTCTTGATCTATCCACCTTACTCATTTTACAGTTGAATACTCTGAAGGCCAGAGAGATAAAAATGACTTACTCAAGATTTCACAACTAAGATTAGTAGAGCTAATATTTGAGCCAAAGTTCCCAGAACCATATCAACTACTCTTACCACTGAACTATTCTATTTCATCATGGCATCACGTGAAAGGCACTGGGTATAGAAGCAACTCAACTCCATTCTGATCATTTCCTTATTTTACTTACTCTCATCACCTTTTTATACACTTTGGACAACAATATTATTAACTTGCTATTCTTTTTTCCTAATTAGCTTTGGCCTTTTCATATTTAGGCAGGGACCAGAGGCTGTTATCTTCTCTGGTCATCCGTATAGCACTTAGAATAGGATAGCTTATACGTGGGTAATTAATACCTGTTGAACAAACAAAGCAGGTTGAAGCAAAAAATGTGGGATGTTGACCAGTGAGCAGAAAAACAAACTGTACAAATATCATAAAAAGAAGGATGATAGAATCATAGATCCAGAGCTGAAAGAGACCTCTGTGGCTATCCAGTCCAATATCTTCATTTTAAAGAAGAGGTGGGGCTCTCTGCCTCTATGTCAGACAAACATTTCAAAGAGTCTCAGTGTATTTTAGTGCACATGAAGTAGAAAATAGCAGTTTGTATGTATGTGTGTGTATATATACACACATATAATAATTTTCATTATTTCATTACACATCATATGAAATAAACTATATATAATACATGTAAACACATATATGTATATATATGCATGTATATATGCATATATACAATTTTAAGCTGAAATAAACAAGAGATCAGTATATAGACATGCTCTCCTGAACTATATAGACAGATATAGATATATAGATATATATCTCACTGCCAGAAAGAGAAATTAAGCAAGACATAAACTAACAGCCATCTTTAAAAAGCTTCAATTAATTTAAAGGGGAATATTATCCAATATTTAAACCATGATTAATCACCAATGTATAGAAATTGTTCTCTATAACAGCATAGGAACACACTCTGCCAAAATCCTTTCATGAGAAAAAATATGATCCTGATATCCACACTAGGGCACAGAGAATGATAAAAGTGGAGAAATAATATGATAGAGCAACAGCATTAATGAACAAGGGTATGGAACGAACTTAGGACTTCATCATTATAGGCAACTGCCAACTGAAGAAGCTCTTTCTGCCAATGTCAGTTGTCAATACCTCCTTTCCCACTTGGAGAATTGCATAGAACAATAAGAGGTTAAAGTGATTTGCCCAAGGTCACACAGTCAGAATCTGTCAGTGGCAGAACTTGAATCCAGGTCATCCTGACTCTAGTACTGACTCTTTATTGACTATGCAACACTGCCTCTCATTATGACTGTGTACTGATGAAAATGGATTAAACAAGTCTTTGACAAAGAGACTAGAGCAATACATTTTATTTTAAGCATATATGTATATATATATATAATATTTGTTTTATTCAGCAAAATTCTGCCATCTCACCCTTCAACTGAGAGCACAAGTAAACAAATTGTTATTTATTATTACCAATATGTATAGTCAATCAAAATAACCTTCCACATTGTCCATACCCAAGTACATGTAATTTTGAAATCTGAGTCTATTTTACTTTTATTATATAATTTCAAGTAAATAGTGAACAAATTAGAATAAGAAGTTATAGCATTACCAACAGTAAATATCATACCTATTTGGTGTTGTTTTCAAAATAGGAATTATCTCACTAAAATGGACTAGATAAGTAAGATCTAGAACCAAGCAGTACAGTGTTTAACAAACCTAAGAACACAAATGGCATAGAGAAGTACTCTATTCAACAAGAACTGCTGGGAAAACTGGAAAGCAATTTGTATGAAAAATAGTTTGGACCAACATCTTACCCAATTTAACAAAATTAGTTCAAAATGGAAAAGCAATTTATCTATTTCTATATAGTTCACATCCATGATTTAAGGATGGATTCATGACCAGAGATGAAATAAAGTAAATAATCAAATCAGGACATATTAGACAATTGAACTTTATACATCTGAAATTTCATATACTTAATTCAAATGTGACTAAAATAAAATGAGAATATATGGGTTATGAAAACCAATATTGTTCAATTTCACTAGCTATAGTTTTGTATTTAAAATCTATAGGGAAATTATACAATCTTATAAGATTGAGTCATGCTTTAACCATTAAATCCTCATAGTTGAACAAAGAGTTTCAAAAGAAGTATAAAGTATCAAAACCATGAAAAATGTTATAAATCATTAATAAGAAAAATGAAAATTTAAATGAAATTGATGTGTCAACTCATTTCCATTCCATTAACAAAGACAGTAAATCATGGAGAGTCAATATTGAAGAAGATCATTTTTGATAGAGTTGAATCAATCAACCAAAAATATTATTAAGTGCCTACTATGTGCCAGGTACTATGATAAGTTCTGGGGACACAAAAAGAAGCAAAAGAAAGTCCTTACCCTCAAGGAACTCCAATCTAATGGAGCTGTGAATTGATTTAACTGTTCTGAAAAACAATTTAGAATTACAGAAGAATAAAAGTAAAAACTTTCATTTGTTTTGACTCTACAATTCCAGTAATGATAGAAAGAAAATTTTGTTTATATATAGGAAGTTAATATAGTTGATTATATCATTCATGTATATAAAATTAAAAATATGTACACATGTAATTATGTTTAATGATATGTATGTATACATACATGCAAATATACATATATGTATGTATTTCTAAATGCATTTTTATAGTATCAGAAACCTGGAAACAAAATATGCACCAATTATTGAAAAAAAGCTGGACATGTTTTGGCATATTCATATACAAAGGAACATTTTCATAAATATATAATATATTATATGTAATTCATACATAAAGGAATATTACTGCACTAGTTGAATGAATATGAATTCTAAGAAATATATATGATGACTTACATGAATGCATGCAGAGTAAAGGAAATCCAAAAGAACATACATAATGACTACAATAATGTAGAGATTGCTAAAATACAAGATAATTCCAATAAAATTAAATGTCCAAAGTTGGATTTTGATGACTGATATAAAACACATTTATTTCCTCTTTCCTAAAGAAATGGCAAATCATAAATGTGGAATATTATCTCTTCTTTTTTAATTTTTTAAAATTTATTAATTATTATTATTATTTTTTTTGTGAGGCAATTGGGGTTAAGTGACTTGCCCAGGGTCACACAGCTAGTAAGTGTCAAGTGTCTGGTCTGAGAACGGATTTGAACTCAGGTCCTCCTGACTCCAGGGCCGGTGCTCTATTCACTGCACCACCTAGTTGCCCCTGTTGTATCTCTTCTAAATAATAATCAATATATCTGACAGATTAGCCAAACCAATTCTTTTCAAATGATGGTATTTAGGGAAGAGGAGTGTTATTGGGAACTGATTTTTATGTCTAGACAAAATTCATCAATAAAGTATTACAAATGAAGAAGTGCATTAAGATTCCTTTTTGACTAAATGCTAGGAAAGAAAATGATGAAAGAAATAGAATAGATAACAGAAAAGGTTCTGAACTTAGAGAACTGAGTTCAAATCCCACTTCTGACACTTACTATTGTTATGGTTATGCTATGGAAAAAATATTAATCAAAATAGAAATGAAGAAGTAGAAGTGAGAGTCACTGCATAAGAATCAGTAAGAAATAATGACTGGCAATGCTTGAAGGTGAGTAAAAATAAAAAATCATATTAGAAGCCTAGGTGACTAGGAGCTTGGTAGTATTATTGATTGAAACAGGGAAGATGTTAATAAACATAAGACAATCATGTTTGGGAAATGTTGCGTCTGGGGTGCTGATGTTACATTTATCAAAAAAAAAATGTCTTTACACACATTTGAAAACATGGAACTCTACTTTGAGTGAGAAGATTGGGACAGAGACTTAAATTTAAAAGATATGTGATATAATGGATGAGTTTTCAATAGATTCAGAGAAAAAATAAGTGTTAAAGGACTGGATCACATGAATGGTTGCAGTTAGGGTCAAGGGGAAAGGAGTTTAAGAAAGAGGGGTTGGAGAGTTATGTGGGGAGAATCAGGAGAATAAAATATTAAATAAGCCAGAGGAACAGAGAATTTTGAGAAAGGGGTCAATAGCATCAAAGGCTATAAGAAAGGTTAAAACATATATAAAATTGGAAAAAAAATAGGCTTTTTATTTAAGACTAAAAAAAATTGTCAATAACATTAAAAAGAAATTTCAGTAGAGTATTAATGACATGGAATTGATTTAAGGTGGGTTAAGTAGTGTGGATTTGGTGAAGAAATGTATTCAGTAGTTGCAGAGCCTATCTTTGAAAAATGTCAGTGACAATGAGGAAATCCATAGGACCATATAGATCTGGGAGGCAGCAAGATCAAATGAAGATGTTATCTAAATTAGAACAACTGGTATAGAAGAAGAGCCAGCAGAAAATGGCGTGGAAGGGTTGAATGAAGATTCTCAAGAGGGAGAAGTTAAGGGAAGAACAAGTATTTTTGGAATGTATGGTAGTAGACAAGTAGGCTTTGAATTTAGAGGGAAAAAAGATTTATGGAATTTTTTTTTTCAGTTTGAGAAAATAGTCTTTCCATTACAAAAGGATTAAAATAACAGGAGTTGTGCATTGGAAAGATAGCTGGATTTGAACGTGAAGAAATAAGGTCAAGTCCTGAATCTGTCATATGTGACCTTGGAGAAGGCATACTCTGTGAGCATCCGTGCTTTCATTAACAGATCCATCAATAGTATTTATCAAGTGCCTGATACATGCCAGGTGCTTGAGATGCAAAACCAGAAAAAAAAATCAACCCTTTCTATCAAGGAATCCATCTTCTATCGGGGGAAATAACATGCACATATTTAATTCTATACTAAATAAGTATATAAGTAGTACTAGATAATTTTGGGGATGTAGATACCAGCAATTGGGAGTAGGGGTCAGGAAAAGGTGACCACAAGTGTTGCAGGAATTTCTGTTTGGGAAATGTTAAATCTGATGTGATGATGTTACATTCACAAAAAAAAAAAAAAATTCTGAGACACAGAAGTGAAGAGGGAGCATGTTCCACAGGTAGGAAAACAGAAGATGTAGTATCTACTGTGAGGAACAGTAGAAAAGCCAGTTTGATTGGACCATACAGAGTAATGGACAATAAGCGTGGAAAAGTAGATTGGAGACACATTTTGAAGAACTTTAAATGTCAGAGGAATTTGCATTTGAACATAGATGCAATAAGAAGCCAGTGGATTTTGTTACATAGAGGAATAACATGATCCAACTTGTGTTTTAGGAGAATCCCTTTCAGTAGGTACGTGGAGCTGTGTGTTTTTGCCTTTACTTATGTTCTAAATGTTTTCCACAATGTCTCCCGGCACAAAAAAAGTGCTTGATAAATGCTTTTTGACTGGCTGGCTGGAGGATGGATTAGAAAGGCAAGACCCTTTAGGCAGGGAGATCAATTAGAAGGCTGTTAGAATAATCCATTTGAGAGGTAATGAGGCCCCAAATTAATGCTATGGTCATGCAAGTAGAGATAAGACAGGAGATGGAAGAGATTTTATAGAAGCAGAAATAATGAGATTTAAAGACTGATTGGAATAAGGGGTGAAGAACAGTGAAAATGTGAGGATGAATAAAAGTCATCCTGAGTGATGAAAAGGGTGTTGATGTCTAAGGAAAATAGGAGTACTCAGAAGAGGAGTAGGTTTTGTGGGACAGATGGTGAATTCTTTTTCAGAGATTTGATTATGAGATTCCTATGGGACATAAAATGTTCAATATTTCCACTAGGGAGTTGCTAACATATAACTGGAGTTCACAAAAGAAACTAGGACTGGATACATGTGAATTTTTAGGTCATCCATATAACTAGGATATTTATAACAGCTGATGAGGTCTCCAAAAGAGAGCGTTACAGAGAGAATAGAACAATTTAGGGTGTGCTCAAAGTTAGGGAAGAGAATATGGAGATGATACAGCAAAGGGCAAAAAAAAAAATCAGGTGAGAGGAGAAACAAGAGAGGACAACATCATCAGAAAATATCCAGAGAGGAGAGCATATCAAGTGAAAGTGGCTGATCAACAGTGTCAAATACTGTAGAGAGGTCAAGAATGATGAGAGTTGAGAAAAGGTCATCAGATTTGGTGATCAAGAGATCACTAAAGGGCCAGTTTCAGAGAAATCTGAAGAGAGAAGTGTAAACTCATGAAGAATAAAGAAAGCCGAAACTGGAGAATAATTTATACAATAAAGCAACATTGTAAAAATGAATAATTTTGATGACCAACTATATTCTAGAAGACTAGTAATAATGAATACTGCTTTCCTCCTGATAGAGAGGTGATGGTCTTAATTTGAAGAATGAGGCATCTCTTCTTGAACATGATCAGTATAAGAATTTTCTTATTGAAATACATATTTGATAAATCTATTACCTCTCTGTAAGGAAGTGGATAACATGCTTCATTATCATTGACTTTTTGGGATTGAGGATATTGTCCTTCATATTTACTAAATGCAAAATACTCATTCCTCTATCATTCCTATTGATAACTCACATGGTTCGTAATCAGAGGTAGCTCTCCTAGCAAACTATCTTTTGAAATACCTGTTTCCAACACCCGAATGCAAAAGATTCCTGATTTAGCCTTTGATAACACTTCCTTGTTTTCTTTGAAATATTATGTTGCCTGTGATTTGAAAATGTCAAGATCACTGCCAACAATCTTTCTCCTATAACGTTTTATCTTTGTTTTTGTAGATCCAGTGTTACGCACATAGGAAAAGTCCTTGAAACCCCAACTCAAATTCCACCTCCTCCTATAAACAGTGGTCATAGTTTGTACAAAGGCATGGAGGCAGGAGATGAACCATAATGCACTGGGGAGAGTAAGTAGGCCAGCTAAGCTAGAATGCATGTTGTGCAAAGGGAGTGATAGGAATGAAGTCTGGAAAAAAGAAAACAGGAAAAAAAAAGTCACTTAAAAGGAACATGAAAATAAGAGACAAGTGATCAAATCAAAATGCTTTTTTTGTTGCATTTATAATTCCATTCTGACCAACCTTTTTGTACTGTACTATATTAAACTCTGAATGATACTTTGATATCACCATGAATGCATTATATTGAGCTAAGTCAGCTAGTTGTAGGAACATCACATTCCTATTCTTAACAGTAACCATAATTTAACCCTAAAGGCTTCACTGAAAGGGATAATATTTAATTTGCAAAACCAAGCATTAGATATTCAATTTTGACCCCATGCTATTTCTCTCTATTCCCTACTGTTTTTTAGACAAGAAATCTAAATTAAATTATATAACAAAAGCTTTTTTCCCACCTAAAAGTTAATATCTAGATTGGCCCAAAATTGCAGTGAATGGAAATAAAAGTGGTCAGCTAGCTGTAGTCAGTGATGAATTAAAGACTGCTGTAAGTCCTCTTCATTTTCCCATTCCTTTGATTAATCAAATTTTTTTTAAATTTTTGCCATCATTATTACTTTTGGGGAAGAAGAACCATTTTCAGATAAGCACTTACTTTACAAAAGAAGGCCTGACTTCTCTAGAAGGGAGGGGCTATTTCTTTCTATTTGTGAAAGTGCTGCCTTAGTTTGCCTTTGCAAGAGACAGGAGAATTTAAGCCACAGTCTTGTTCTTTGACAGGGTAAGACACTTTTCATAAAGCAAGCAGGGTCCATTTCAAGAGTGCCAGGCCACTGAACAAAACTGCCCAAGAGTGACTGCCCCCAATGGAAAAATGCAGAACACTTAGCTGACTCGAGCGCTTATCTTCTATATAGACTCTTTCCTGAAATATATTTCTTATGAAATCACTCATGGAGTTTTTTGGTTTTTTATTTTAGTTGGGGAAGATATCACAAAACATGACTTCCAAGATTCTCTGATTACGGTAGATGAAAAGCTATCATACTATTTCAAGATGACCTGAAATTGAAAGTTTTATTTTCTAAATTTCACATTGTTCAACAGAAATCTAAGTGGCATTTTCTCCTTCACCACCATTTTATAGACGCATTCAAAATGTTAGGTGCTACCTAATATGTATAGTGCTATGCATAGTCATTTATTGAACAAAAGGACAGAGACCAGGGGTCCAAAGCAGATTGTGGCAAAGCTTTGTTGTCTAAAAAAATCCAGAGAGCAGAGGCAGCTAGGGAAATAGTAATTAAGTAACCTCACTTGTTATTGGTACAGCTCCCATGTAATATTCACCAGCATTGTAAATAAGGTCACCATGACCCAAACTTAGAACCTAAATTCTCTCTTCTCCTTGCTGGAGAGTTGTCCTTTGATTAGCTTTCCATTGTAGTGAGAGAAATTATTATCTCTCTTTTGTATTTAATAACATTATTGAATTAGGACCAAGGTTTTTCCCATTTTCTACTCCCTTATCCAGAAATCAACTAGTGTGGAAATACTGGGAAAAAAACTACCCATCCAGGCTAAGAGAATTGGTGAATTTCTGTTCATTGTGTTTGGTCAAAGAGGTCTAGGGTAGAAGTGGATTCTCTCTTTGATATGTACATTGATATGTCTCTTTGACCAAGACTGGGTGATCAAAGTCACCACTCCCAAGATTCTCATCAGAATGAGCCCACATCTCATCATAATATTCATTTCTCAGTAACTGTTAACCAATTAGAGCTGATTACCACCCTTAGAAACACCCACTTTTCCAAAGGCATATAAGCTGTAAGCCTACCACCACAAGGGTCTTTGGCATTTGAGACTGCCATGTACCTATTTTATTAATAAAATGCTAGCATTATTAATAAAATGACTAATTACCCAGGAACTATGTCTCTTGAATTTTTTAAATGTCACGCTAAACATATTTACCATTAAGACTTCTAGACTTTTCTTTTTCCCCAGAAGGCATTTCAGTGGTCTTGGGGTAAGGTGGGGTGGAAAAGGTATGATGCTGCCTTTTTAGAAAACAAAATTGACTTTCTGTTTTTAAAAGTTATTTTGATTACCACTTCTATTTGTCTTTCTCTGATGCCTCATTACTTCATGTAAGCATAGGCCTGTAGAGAACACAGTAGGGGGTCAGCTTTTCCCAAATAGTTCTATGGATATCTATATAAAGAGGTGATATTGGATTGGTAAAAGTCATGCTAATGGATTTTGGAATGTTAAGTACCTGAAAAGATTTTGAGTATAGGAACTAAGATAGCATATTGGTCTCTCCTCTAATGATAAATTTTGCTAATACTATAAAAGTTCATTGACAGTTTGGCTTTGAGATAATGATTTTTTTCATCCTTGACACCTTTCAAAGTTGGAGAGGGGTAGTGAATGTTGACAGAGAAAAGAGATCTGACTCCCATCAAAGCGTAAGTCCCTGATATGTCAAAATAGTTGATTGCTATAGGAAAGAGAGTTAGGATGTCATGGTGATAAGAGCATTAGATTTGGAGTCAGAGAAATTTGGGTTCAAATCGTGGTTCTATCATTTACTATTTGTGCATCCTTTAGCAAGTCACTTAGTTTTGTGAAGGTTCAAGGTTGATCTAAATAACTTCCAAGCTTTCTTTTATTTGTAAATGTCCAAACCTATAAACCATGGCAATTAAATAGAAGTGATATCTTGTAAAAGAATGAGTCCATTTAAAACAGCAGAATAAGCAATGACATCAGGAACAACAACAGAAGCAATAAGAAACCACTAAAATTGATCCTATCACTTGAAACATACGATTGAATCATTTAGTCTTGGGTGATTCCATGTAGGAAGCTAAGTAATCAGACTTTAGGTGTCTAAATTAGGCCTGCTAATCAATCCTTCGCTGGGACTTGAAGGTTTTTTTTTTTTTTTTCTTCAGAATTACAATTGACATTAATGTAAAGAAATAGACCTTTATTTTTAATAAGAAAAAATCTTTTGTCCATATCTGGGATTTAATTAGTTTAAGAAATTACTTGCATAGGGGCTCGTTCTATCTAATAAAGATTCTGGGGGGCACTGAAAAATTAAATCATTTACCCATGGTCACACAACTTTAGTTACATGTCAGAGGCACAGTATAAACAACAGGTCTTCCCAGTTGCAAGACTGGTCCTTGATCTACTATGTTGGGCTGTCCCTCTTGCCTTTATTACGAGGACATTTTAACTCATGAGGTAAGGCTTATGACTTAACATGAAAGGCACAAGGATATAAGGAAGAGACAGGGAAAGAGAGGACAGAAATATAACTAGGTCATAGTTGCCAGCAAGACAAAAATATGTCAGAATCCAGAGGGGGCAGGATATAAAGGGCGTAGGCCACACACAACAAGGAAACAGCCTAGAGGTTCACAGAGGAAAGAGAGAAAATGCCACATATGGAAAACAGCATAGGCCTGTTTACAGGGGTGTTTGTGAGGCTCAAATGAGATAATGAATGTGAAGAACTTTGTAAACCTTAAAGTGCTATATAAATGCCATTTATTATTATTATTAGCCTCTAGTGACCCGGCCTTCAGGCTGGTAATAACTTCATTACCTAAACCTTCTGAAGCAATCGGCTTTCACCAGTTACAGCTGATTCCAAGACATGCATGCCTGATTGGCTCCACACAACTCAGGAGAGGGTATAAAGGAAATAAATAGAATGGGCCAAATTATAAAGGTCTTTAAGTGTCTAAATGTCCAGAGAGAGTTGTTGATGTGATCTGAAAAAATAAAAATACAAGTGTTGCTGAAATTAGAGTAACTTTTTGTCTTGTATTTTCTCAGTCAATGGATAATGCAACTACTATCACATAGGGGTGAATGAAATTTTTTGACATTAAAAAGGGAAAGTCTGAAAAAAAAAGTTGAGAACCACAGATTTAATCAAGTGAGGTTCTAAAAGAGCTTTTGCTAGTTTATTCTATTTCCTGCTTAAAGGAACATTTTTGTCTCTTGTGGAACAAAAGGTACATGAAGCATCCTATCCTCTTTACTGGGAAGGGAGGGATTTGGCAGTTGGAGGGGGAGGTAAGAGAAGGGGACTGCTAATCCTCTTTCTTTTTAAAATTCTTTAGGGATGTTCTTTTTTCCCCCCTCATCACTGGCACTTCCCAAATAACAACCCTAGCCCACATGGAATCTTCCCTTGAAACAAAGAAGCATAGTTAAGCAAAAAGAAAAAAAAAAGATAAACACACTGGTCATATCTGACCATACGTGCCTTATTCCATGCCAATAAACCTATAATCTGCCACTTTTTTTGCTAAAACGATGGAAGGCATGCTTTCCTGGGGTACATATTTTTTCTTTCTTTCTTTTTTCTTTTTCTTTTATTCTTTGAAACCTGGACTCTGGAGAGGCAGCTATGTTGAAATGGATAGAGATGTGGTCTCTGAGTTAGGAACTTATAGCTTCAGGTCCTATCTCTGACAAACACTGGCTGTTATACCTTAGTGAAGTCACGTCACCTGTCAGTGTCCATAGGCAATTATAAGACTAGAAATTGTAGAACAGTTGCCATTTTGCTTCAATAGGGAGAATATTTTTCTCCAAGAGTTTCCTACGTAGATAAAAAACACAGTTATACTTGAGAGGTGAGGGAGAGGACTCTCTGGACATTGTATGAGATCACAGAATCTCAGAATTAGAAAAGACTTGTGAGATTTTCTAATGCACCTCATACCTGAGCAAGAGTCCTCTCTTCAACATCCTTCACAAATGGTCATCCATCATCATCTTCAAGGCTTCCAATGAAGAGTTTATTTTCATTGTAATGACACCCTTTTTTATACTGAGCCAAAATTATATAAATCCCTGAAATTTATTCGCACTGGTATTAATTCTGTCCCTCCTCCCCCAAGAGCCAGGAAGAAGTTTCATCATCGCCAATGACGGTTTCTCAGATATCTGAAAACAGGGATCATATATTCCTTCTGTGTTTTGTCTTCTTCCGGCCAACCACCCTTACTTCCTCCCACTGATTCTTACATGGCATAGGACAATATATCTCCCCATGGGGAAAAGAACAAGAATGACAGAATTTTGCTCAAGTCTTCATAAATTGTTTTATCAGTGAGATTGGTCAACTAACACAAAAATGTGAGGGAATACTCATTCCTTTGACATTATTTCACTTATGAACTTCCATTTCCTCTTCTCATTAGCACATAGATATTAACATAGACAGTAATTTTCAGTTTTTCAGGACTGTTTATTTAACTTGTGAATTATCCTAGATCTCAGTTTCCTAACTACTCTGTTTTATGGTTATTTTGATTCTCATTGATGTCTTCATTTTAAGGTAGATCAGTAGAAACAAAAACAATGAAAACTCAAGCAAGGAACCTGACTTGGAATGAATATATATGTCTTGGGTAAAATGTGTGGGGTTTTTTTGGTTTTTTTTTTTTTGTTTTTTGGTGAAGAATCTGAAATTAAATTGGAGATCAAATGTCTTGTTTCTCCAGTTGTATAGCTCTCAAGCCATGCCTGGTGATCTTGATAATTGCCCTACTTCTTTGATTCCCTGCTTTTCTTGACTAGTACCATTTCCTTTGCAATTGGTTTTCTAGAATCCATGTCCTAGTCTTTGAGGAAATTAATCTGTTCAATTTTGGAGCTTACACCCTTGAACTAAGCCACATTGAGACTGAGTAAGAAACTTATTTTACTCATTATATCATACTAGTCCCTAGATGATGATTCAATCAGTCAATAAACATTTATTAAACACCAACTATGTGCCAGGTATTGTGTTAAGTACTGGAAATAGAAATATGAAAGAGAAAGATAGTTGCTGCCCTCTATGAGCTTACTCTTTAATGGGAGAGCAACATGTAAATGGGGTAGGGGGAGGGAAGGGCTGAAAAAGGGGTGGGAGAAGAGAAAGTACCTAGCTTAGTGGCATAATGAAGTCCAAAGAAGTGTAGCCAGATGGTAAATTAAAATATCACTTGCCTGGGGAGCCTTCAGGAAGCTATTTGTTCCACCATCCAGCTATCTAATCAGACGGGCAGAAGATGCTGAGGGTACTAATGAGGTGAGGACCCAGGCTGATGTCATCTCATGGGATGATGAGTTTCTTAATGAAGAGTTTCCTGGGAGCAGGATGGAAGACAAAGGAATACAGCCAAATGGGGAAAATCTATTTGCATGTGTCTGTGTTAGGCAATGGGAATACAAATATAAATAATGAAAAGTGATAATAGAGTTGCCTACTACCCAGTCAGCTACCTGAATGTGATCTTGCCATCTGCACTGCCCCATACCTGCACCTATCCACCTTAAACTTTTTGCTAAAAATACATAACAATCTAATCAATAGTATAATTATTCCTGGGGGAAAATGTCAATTTATTGAACTTGAAGGCATCAGCTAGCTTCTTTTATAGTGTTTTTTTTGTTTTTGTTTTTGTTTTTGTTTTTTTTTGTTGATGTTGCTGTTTAACAAGTGAATTCACATTCACAAGTTCTTTATTGATTAACAAGACAGGGACAAAGGACAATATAATGACTTAAAGGAGAGATTCCAACAAATTCCTACAAGTAATATAAGGACAGAGATCAACTAGGCCTTCTTAAAGCAGGTACTTCATCTTTTCAAGAAGCTTCAGTAGCTTACCATTTACTTTGGATAAAATCCAAACTCCTATCTGTTTGGCAATTAATGCCTTTCACAATCTGGTTCCAGCCAATTTTTCCAGGATGATTACCCATGACTCCCTTTATATACTGTATACTCCAACCAAAGTAGCCTTCTTGCTATTCTCCCCATATGATATTCCATCTCCTTCCTTGAGGACTTTGCACAAGTTGTCTCTATGCCTGCCAATGTCTCCTTCCTTACCTTCTTTTCCTGGAAACTTTATATAGCTCTTCACATCTCAACTCAGGTGCCACCTCTTTCAAGAGGCCTTTTTCTGATAGGGGGAGGACCCTCCCCTCCCCCTTCACAATTTGACTATTTTGTAAATGACTTGTTCTAATTCATCTGTGACACACTGTATACACCTAACCCTCATAGTATGTGAGCTTCTTCAGGGAAATGATTGTTTCCCTTTTGTATTTGTACTCCTAGTGACCCACACAGAATTAGGCACATAATAAGCATTTAATTAATGCTTATTAATTTCCACTGTATGGGATCAAAGATAATTTGAGAAAAACTGAAAGGTTCTCTCAACATAATTTTCTTCAGTGAGGAAAGAGATAAAGTTAGCATCCTCTGATTCTACAAGTTTTTAAATTATCTAGCAGCAGGTGACAACTCTTAACAGATTTATTTGTAGCAATAATAATAATGTTAACTAATAATTATATAGCAGTGTAAATCGCTGAATAAATGTTTGTTGGATGGAATTTAATTGAATTCAGACTCCCATGGGTGGAAGGAGTGAATGGATGATCCAGTGATGCACCCTCTGGTACTCATGCATCATCCATGTCAGGGTTTTTTACTCTTTTCCAGTTCTGTGAGGGTAAACATTGGTCAGCACAACACATCACTGTTCCTTCTACCTGCAGAAGAGAAAGGATACATACTTAACAGGATTTCTTAACCTGGGATCCGTGAACTTAAATAAATGTATATGCATATATACACACATATACATATACATATATATACACACATATATACACACACACACATATATATGTGTTTTGGTAACTATATTTCAATGTAACTTGTTTTGTTTGTAACCGGATGAATTTTTATTTTATGCGTTAAAAAACATTATTCTGTGAAGTGGTCAAAAGAGGATTCACCAGACTGCTGACAGAAAAATTATTAATATCAAACGCAGTATTAACTGCCACTATCTCTAGCAATGTCAGAATTCCAGTTATGTCCTTGTATTCCTATCCTTAAGATAATGTCCATTAGGTTGAACCAAGCCACACTCTAACTTCCCAGGCTGAGAACTTTCCTTGTAAACAAAGCCAGCTTGAGTCAGACCATCCCCAAAGTAGCTTCTGATGTCTTCCACTGGGATTCATGGCATGAAGGTCAAAACAGTCATTATGAAGTGATTTTCATTGCTCAGATTGCATCAGGCAGGCTGGCATCTCATGACCAGGCCTTGCTACCTCATACTACCTCCTCCCTCTCTTCTCCTAAAAGTGTAAGAACTTTTTTCAACAGTCTCCTGGTTGGGAAATCCATTGTGCTCTGTACTCATAGGTGACCCCAGTTTTCAAACTTCTTTATCTCTATTAAAGATACCTTTTCTTTCATTTACATGTTTGATTTATTTCAGGACTTGACACTGGTAAAGAGTCCTTGACATATAAGACGTTAGGAACCGCTGTTCTTTGGTAGGGATGGAGTGTCACTATCTGATTGATTTCTTACGTTAAAGGTCACAGGGAGGGAGGTGTCAATAAGTGAGACTG
This sequence comes from Vombatus ursinus, assembly GCF_900497805.2. Taxonomy (NCBI): domain Eukaryota; kingdom Metazoa; phylum Chordata; class Mammalia; order Diprotodontia; family Vombatidae; genus Vombatus; species Vombatus ursinus. The sequence continues at coordinate 41,490,111 of NW_020954556.1, read as the reverse complement.
CATGGGAAATCATATTTCTAGCCTGAAAATTTCTCAGAAGATTTGAGAAAAGAGTGAAAGTCCCAGGTGGGATATGAGGCACATATAGAACAGTTACAACCTAACACAGGAAAGCTTATGAGCACCAGAAGTTCCCTACCTAAGCCCTTGGACTGCAGCACCCACTAATTTTAATATCCTTATAATGGTCAACTTTTCCATTTACTTTGGATTTTTGAAATAAGTAATTTCTATTTGAAAAGAACTGTTGCTTTGGAAGTGACTGTTCTGTGGGGGCCAAAGTGGTTTTCTTAGTGCAAGGGCTTTCCTTCCTATCTCCATCCCATTTTTTTCTTTTGATTCATTTAGTCACTTAACAGTTACACATCAAATACCTACTATGACTCACGCATCTTGACAGGTGGTATGGAAAATATAAAAATGAAATATTTGCCCTCAAGGAGCTAGAAACACAGAGCTTATCAAAGACAAGTTGCATGGAAAAAACAAAAACAAAACAAAACCGAAACAAAAAGAAAAAAGATCCAGCCACTATTCTATTGAACTCACAGTAGCCAAACCGAAGCTAAGGGCATTGAGAAATTGCATTGTGAGCAGCTGTGACATTTTATTAGTTTTCAGTCCATAAATGATTGTGCATTTCAGGTAACATGAGCAAACTATTATTTTCTTAAATGTCTATACTCAAAAGGACCATGTACACTTAAGCAGGCAATGTTAGCATCCAAGCAGGAGGAAAAAAAAATAATGATAATGGTAACGGGTAGGAGAGAAGGAAGGGAGAAAGGTAGTGTTTAGGCTAAGGGAACATTTAAAACCATCAAAGCAAGACTAAAATATCAATCTCCATATTGTATCTTGGAAACTGAAAATGTGAAATACCTTGCCAAAATGTTTATAAATTGCTTCTAAGAGCAATGATTCAGCAGTCCCACTTAAATGAATCTGAATTCATAATAATCTTAGTAACAGGTCAGGTTTTGTTTTTTTTTTTTTTTTTAACAAGTAGCAACTCATTGGATTATTGAGGCCCTAGTCCAATTCATTCTGAAGGAAGGTGGTGGGTGCGAAGGGTGACAGGAGAATTTTAAACAGGAAAAGCCTCTTGAAGGAGACAGCACTTGAGCAGAAATGTACAAGGCTAAGTGGAGGTTCCAGGAGGAAAAGGCAAGAAAGAAGACCCTTCCAGACTTAGAGATATCTTGTGCAAAGTTCCCAAGGAAGACAAAGACAGCTAGGTAGGGCTGTGGATAGAGCATTCTGGAATCAGGAAGCCCTGAGTTCAAATCCAGCCTCCAATACTTAGTAGCAGTGTGAGACTGGGCAAGTTACTTAACCTTTGTTTGCCTCAGTTTCCTCAACTGTAAAATGAAGATAATAATAGCTACCTCCCAGGGCTGTTGTGATTATCAAGCAAGATAATAATTATGAAATGCTTATAGTAGGCACATAGTAGGTACTATGTTAATCTTAGCTAGTTATCTATTTATTACTATTATTATTATTATCTATTATTAAATGGAATGTTATGTAGGGCAGACATCAAATAAACCAGTTTGGATGGAACATAGGAAATGTAAGGTGAGTCATGGGTAATCACCCTGGAAAGACAGAATGCAGCCAGATTATGAAGGGCGTTAAATGGCAAACAAATAGGAGTTTGGAATTTATGCAGAGGTAACTGGGGTAATAGCTGAACCTTCTGGAACAGTTGAGGTACCTGTGCTTTCAGAAGGTGACACTGATCTTTGTCCTCAAATTTCTCAAACAATTTGTTGGGATGTCTTCTCTGCAGTCATTATATTGTCCTTTGTCTCATGCTTCTTTGTGAACACGTCTCTGCTAATTTATAGGTATATTGATTGATCTCCTTGAAAATATGGATGTTGACCTTTTTACAATGTCTGAGAGATACATACATACATACATACATATATACATATATCTCTTTTTAAAAATAAGTTTTATTGATATTTTGTTTCTTACATCACTGTAGTATCCCACGTATCTCCCTGAGATCTGAAAGCCATCCCATATGACTGATAATTTTTTTGAAAGGAAAATAAAAAGGCAGTACAACTGATCAATACACTGAAAGAGTCTGAAAACATGTGCAATGTGTAATATCTGTGAACCTCTCACATCCACAAAGGAGCAGGGTATGTCTTCTCATAGGAGTATTACTTTTCATATTGCTACCTTTGAGTCCCTCTTGATCTTTATAATTTTGTTACATTTATTTTGGTTTTTTGGTGTGTTCTTCTTTCCTAATATTATTGTAGTAATTGTATATATTGTTTTCCTGCCTTTGCTTACTTCATTCTGCATCAAGTCATACAGATATTTCTATGCTTCTCTGAATTCATCACACATAACATAGCATGATAATATTTTATTACATTTATGGACCACAACTTCCTTACTCATTCCCTAGCTAATGGGCATCTACTTGTTTCCAATTCTTAGCTGTCACACACAAAAATGCTGCTATAACTATTTTTGAATATATGGGACTTTTTTTTTCTTATAGATGACTTTCTTGATATATCAGCCCAGTAATGGGGTCTCTGGTTCAAAGGGTGTAGACATTTTAGTCACTTTCTTGGCATAATTCCAAATTGCTTTCCACAATGGCTGTATCACTTCACAGCTCCACCAAGTAATTCATTTGCCTACATTCCCATAACCCCTCCAACATTAAGTGTTGCTATTTTTTGTCAGTTTCACTTATTTGCAGGATGTGTGATGAAACCTCAGGGTTGTTTTGATGTGCATTTCCCTTCTTATTAATGATTTGGAACTTTTTCTTCATTTGGTCATGAATAATTTGTAGTTCTTTTGAGAAGTTTTGTTCATATCTTTGACTATTTATATTTCAAAGAATAGCTTTGGTCTTATTTATTAATTGTACCAAATCCTTCTCCGAGAAAATTGATACAAAGATTTTTTTTTTTTCCTATTTGACCACTTCCCTGCTTATCCTGGATACATTAAGTGTAAATGTCTTATAGTGTGTAAGTACTCTTATAGTGATTTTATTGGTGAGTTCCAAGTTTGGAAACATCTACTACCTATGCAATTCTTCTACTCTTCAGTATTTATGATTTAGAGAACTTCCAGGGGCACTGAGAGGCTGAGAAATATTGCCCATGTTCATACATTCAGTATGTTCCAGACACAGGACTTGAACCTGAATCATCCTGACTCCTTTGTTGATCCTCTATCCATGATTCCACTCTTAATAAACATTTATTGAATCAGATTTTATGGAATTGCAATTAAAATCCAAAGCTATTCTAGTGAAATGCAATGGCTTATGCATTTTACCATTAATGATTACAACAAATATTAAAAGTAAGAGATGAAATGATTTTGTAAAATTGTAAAAAAAAAAAATAATAAATAAAACAGCTGGTTGTCTCCCAACCAAAAAAAAAAAACACTGGATTTTTTTTTTTTGCCTCAGCTTCCACCCTTTTTTTTTTTAACTATAAGTATTTCATTAATTCAAATAAAAGAGCCCCACTGCAGCACCTTGTATTCAATCCACCTTGCAATGCCTTCAAACACAGTGAAATTAGCAGGTCAAGTCAAATTGCTAATTAAACACACAGGTTAAATACATAGATCTGGAGCCTGGATTTAGAAGCTAAACCCAGCCTTAGAGCCACTAGCTATGGAGAATTACAAATTTAAGGGAAGAAAACTTAAAATGTAAGGCACAGGCTGGGCCCACAAAGCAGCCATCTCAGCTGACTGAACTTCATTTTCTAACAGGAGCATGTTCTCTAAATCGATGAACCCAGAATCTTTAACACACACACACACACACACACACACACACACACACACACACACACA
>NW_020954556.1:41455990-41486240 GCF_900497805.2 Vombatus ursinus | reverse complement strand
ACACACACACACACACACACACACACACACACACACACACACACACAGAGCTATCTGGTTCCTAATTACATGAAGTTGAACTCATCCTGAAGGTTTAAACTGGACAAACACATAGCAAAAAGCTCTATTTATGGAAACAGCATTTCCAAAATCTACCCCTTTGCTCTTCCAGTGTTCAGCAAATATTCATTCCCCTCAGGTGATTCTCACTCATTGCCTGAGGCATCAAGAATGAACTTAAGTCAGACCCAGTGAAATGTTGTGATTATCTATGATAAAGAAAAACAACTGATTTAAGTGGCAATCCTCTGATTCCTTCAACCCTGGTTAAGTTCTTGACCTTGCCTCACGGCATACACATACACCCACACATTCTTCAATAATCAGCAAGACTCAGGGTCTCAGTGAAGGTCTCCTTACCAGGTGCCATTATTCTAAAGTATTAATTAGGTATCATGAGTTTGTAGCACTGCAGAATGGACTTATTTATGTCAAGAAATAACACAAATTATCCAAACAAAATGAATTTTAATTCACTTCCAAAATTTTCGAAAATTACATTCACCTCTATCTAAAAAAGCCCAATATATAAAGGTTTGAAAGGCAAAGTAGGGGAGGGAATGGAGCATGTATATTCTGGTTCATGCTCTCAGAGCAAGGCTACTATATCTCTGCCTAAGGAGGCTAAGGTTCCCTGACTGGTTTGAGGGTATCTTTGTTATTTTCATCCTCTTGTGCCCCCACCGGTTGGATTCCCTGTATTGTTAGGTGACAAGGATGAATGTTCCAATTCCATTTAACCACTTACCATCCGTTAGTATTTATAAAGGCATATTTACTTTAAAAATATACCAAGAACAAAAATATAAAAACCTATTTAATATCTCATAGGCAAATTCTTCCCCACAGCACTTTGTCTCTGTAGAGGAACAGGATCAACTTGGTTCTCCTGCTATGTAGAATTGGACATAGTAAAGTTAAGTACAGAAGCTGCTTGACTTCTGGATGAGTTTTTGTCTTATTTTCCACTGGGCTGGGTTCAGAAGGTCATTCTTTGCTCCTTTGGGCATTGATAGTGGGCTGAGTGCAAATCCTAGCTACAAATTTTTTTAACACAAATGTACCCTTTGTACTTTCCAAAATTGGGTGCTAAGGTACTCTCTAGACTTTTCAAAACACACAAGGATCCACTTTACCTAGAATGGAAAAGAAGAAACACAGATGTCTAGGCTAATGTCCACATCCCATTTTTCAAGTCACATATAACCACAGAGGCAAAAAAGCTCATGTCTTTTTCTTTAAAGAATGGGCTATCAGCAGATGCTGAGGGTGAAGGAATAATACTAGCAGAAAAAGAACTGAAAGGGCTAATCCAAGAGAGATATGGAGGATATGAGTTAGACCTTTTGAATTTCTTTGAAGCTGATTAGAAAGTCTCCTTTTTACCATGTGGTTTGTTTATGTGGCTAAGTTACAGACTATGTGTGCTCCATAGTCTCTCGAAGGCACCTTCCTTACATATTATTATGAATTTTCTGGAAAATACCTCCTTCCTTCTCCAAATAAGGAAGCTGCATCAGCTGAATTAGCTGATGAGGTGTTTTTTTGTTTTTTGTTTTTTTTTTTCCTACATCATAGTTACAGAAGGAAAGAATGATTCCTTTTTTCATGCAAGTATCACAATTTGTTGTGAAGTTTACCACATATATACTTGAAAAAAAAACCATTATCCTCATTATATTTACAACATGATTCAATTAGCTAAAATGCAGTTTATCTCTACCTTTTGGGGACTACCAGCTAGTGTGTGTATGTGTGTGTGTGTGTGTGTGTAAACATATTGTAGCCACTTCAGAAGCCACCAGATAGATGATAGATAGATAGATAGGAAAAGAGAGACAGAGAGAGACAGAAAGAGACAGACATAGGAATAAGTACAGGTATAAATATACATATATGGATGTTAATCAATAGACGATACAGACATTGATTAGATGTAGATAGAGACACTAAGAAGGTGGAAAGGGCAGTTACCACATCATAGCAAACATTCCAGGATTTCATAATCCCAAAAGATATCTATTAGTCACTTCAAATTGTAAAAGTTCCCTGGAGAAGATTTCTTGGTACCAGAAATATTTAGAGCCTATCCTGAGGGGCAAAACTCAATCTTTTCCTTAGGCCAAAGGTGTAGTTCCCAAACAACTGACTCAAATTTTGCTTTTTAATTTATTTTTATTTGCAAAAGGCTTATCCACAATATCACTCAAATAATGGTTCCATTAAACTCCTCAACACAAAAATGCCATCTTTCTTCTCGACAAACAGCTGGACTAATTTCTACAATCTTGCATGAGGAATAAGCCAGATTTAGGCATAACTATTAAACTATTGAACTCTATTTTGTGTCCTTCAAAAAACAAGAAGGAATTTTTTCACAGAATTCATTGATCTTTCCTCATTCTTTGACTTTACAGACAGTTACTGTCTGAACCAAATTGTATAATTTCAGTAGAAATGCCAGGCTATTCATGGCTCTCCAAAGTCTGTGCTGCTGATAAAAATCAGAGGAGACATGAAAAGTCTTATGATAGATGATATTTCAATACTAAATAGTATAAATAGAAATGGAGGGGCTATGATGTAATCTTGAACAATTTATCGTTCTTAAATTAGAAGAATATTGAATTGTAGAAAGACAGCTGAGATCAGGAAGGACTATGGTTTGAACTCCACCTTCTATGTTGACTTGTAATATGACCATAGCAACTCACTTAACTTCTTGGGCTCCATGTCTCTTTTTGTAAAATGGAAATAAAACCTGGTAGTATAAATCTAACAAGCATGTCAAAAGGGTCAATGTAAAGTGTGGTTTGAGCTTATGAAATATAAGAAATACAGGGTCAAGTGACTTGTCCAGGGTAACACAGGTGTTCCTCACTCCCTACTTGGCGTTCTATCCACTGTGCCACCTAGCTGGGTATCCCACATATTTCCAGACAATTTTAAACTTTGATAGCTTAACTACAGTATTATTCTTTTTCCTCATTAAATAACTAATTACAACCACTATTTAAATATGATAGGGATCTCTAGTTATGACAATCAATCAATTAATCACCAAATGTTTATTAAGCTCCTGGTATACAACAAGCATGATACCAGGCATTGGGGACACAAATGCACCAATGAAACAATTATTTCCCTTTAATGAGCTTGTATTCCAATTACAATAATCAGAGCTTAGGATTCTTGCTGCTTATAACACAAAGGGTTATTCTTGGGTCATAAAACTCAGGAAACTAACATAATGAGTAACAAAAATGCCATGGATACCATGATGGGTACCTGTCTGGTCAAGAGCTTCTCTGAATTTATTGAGGCATATTCTCTAAATAGTAGTATAGTATAACCATGGTCTACATTCTAGGTGTTTCTTTTACTTTGTTGCCATAGCCTTTAAAAATCCAATGTCACTTCCACGTTGAAAAAAATAATCATTGTAAGAATTTAATAGAAATTTTTCAACTATGTCAGAATTAAAAGCATTGTACCTACTACATATCCTCCAAAATCTATATGGACAGTGAAAAAAACAAACAAACAAAAAAACCCACTTCCAAACCAAAACAAAACAAAAAACCTCACATAAATTTTAAATTAAATCAGTGGACATTTTATAGATAACTTACTCTGAGGCCTCAGAAAAGAACAGAAGGGCTCTTCTTTTTATGATCATACATTCCACAAGGATCATCTTAAGCAATTTTTAGAGGCAACTGACTTCTCACATGTTCACTTAAAATTTTACATGTCAAAATGTTCTTGTATATGTTATATGGTACAAAACTCATTCTGGGAATTTTTGTGACACAATGTCAATGCTGACCTCAATCTGGGTAAGAATAGGGAAGCTAAATATTTCACTTTGGATTGATGTCATGTACCTGAAGCAGTGGCCTCAAATTCAAATAGAAATAGGAGCCACTAAACCATATATACAGATCCCTGTGGACTGCATATTGATTTAGAAAACCATGTTTGTGTATTTCTTTTTTATTATTAATAAATCAACACATAGGGATTACATTTTAATCTGGCTCAGTTCATACTTCAGAGTACTATGTTTGTTTATTTCTGTGCATGTCTGAAACTTCTGATTTAAAGCATATGTATCTCACTTGCATTTAACAATATTGGGTAAACACCCTACATGCCCTATTTAAAAAAAAAAAAAACAACAACAACCATGAACTAGTGACCCATCAAATACTTTCCAAAGGATAATACATTTGGAGATGAAAAGGACCTTAGAGATTTTATAGTACAACCCCATTATTTTATAGAAAAAGAAATTGAGGCTCAGGAAATTGAAGTGATTTGCTTAAAATTTCACTGGCAGTAAACGGCAGAGCCAGAATTTGAACTTAGTTACTTTGGCTTGAAATTCAGGACTATTTGTTGTTGTTGTTGTTGTTGCTGTTGTTATTGTTAATATGGGACCTTTATTTTTTTAATTCATTAATTTATTTTAGTTTTCAACATTCACTTCCACAAGATTTTGATTTCCAAATTTTCTCCCCATCTCTTACCTCCCCCCACCACAAGACAGCATGCATTTTGATTACTCCTTCCTCCAAACTGCCCTCCTTTCTAGAGATATTTCACATTGACTTCTATTTTTTCATTCTTTCTGGTTTTGCTTTATAATTTTTTTTTGATTTCTCATAGTGTCATTAGCTTCTATTTGCTCCATTTTAATTTTGAAGGACTTATTTTCTTCAGTGTGCTTTTGGACCTCCTTTTCCATTTGGCCTATTCTGTTTTTTTAAGGCATTCTTCTCCCCATTGGCTTTTTGGACCTTTTTTCCATTTGGGTTAGTGAATTTTGTTTTTTTAGGCCATTGGGTTTAAGTGACTTGCCCAGGGTCACACAGCTAGTATATGTCAAGTGTTTGGTCTGAGGCTGGATTTGAATTCAGGTCCTCCTGACTTTAGGGCCAGTGCTCTATCCACTGCACTACACAGTTGCCCCAAGGGTTAGTCAATTTTTAAGTTGTTATTTCCTTCAGTATTTTTTGGGTCTCCTTTAGCAAGCTGTTGACTTGTTTTTCATGATTTTCTTGCATCACTCTTATTTCTCTTCCCAATTTTTCCTCTACTTCTCTTACTTGATTTTCAAAATCCTTTTTGAGCTCTTCCATGGCCTAAGACCAATTCATATTTTTCTTGGAGGCTTTGGATGTAGGAGCTTTGACTTTGTTGTCTTCTGATTGTATGTTTTGATCCTCCTTGTCACCAAAGTAAGATTCTATAGTCTGAATTATTTCCCCTCTGTTTGCTCATCTTCCCAACCAATTACTTGACTTTTAAAACTCTTTGTTAATGTAGGCTCTGATTCCAGTGTGGAGAATGTACTGTCCCAAACTTCATGGCTTTTGTGAAACTGTTTTCAGAGATACTTCAAGGGATCTGTAAGTTTTCAGTTCTTTCAGGGGAGCATGATCTAAAGAGAGGTGTCTACTCCTCCCCTGGCCTGTGCTCTGGTCTGTGAGAGACCACAAGTACTCTTTTCTGCCCTGGAATTGTGAGGCAGGTTCCCTGTCCACTGCAGTCAGAAGCTCTGCCATGCTAGTGCTCCTCCTTACCCCAGAACTGCCACCCAGGACTGCAACCCAGAATTGAGTATGGGTAAAGCAACAGATCTTGCCTCAGTGCCAGCAAAGAGACCCCTGTAATCTCCTTCTGATCATTTGTTCAATCCCCTTATCGTCTGTGGGCTGAGGAAACAGCTGCTGTTGCTGCCTCCACTGCTGCCAATGTAGATGCTGCTGCCACCATCCCAGGGTTGTGCTAGGGCAGGGGCCTGACTGCACTCCTCTCTCACCCAGGTCCACAGACCTTTCCTACTGACCTTCTAAGTTGTCTTTGGCATTTCTGGGTTAAGAAATTTGGAAACTACTACAGCTCTCTGTGATTCAGTCTCCTAAGACCTAATCTGTCTTTGCCTGCATGGCCCATGCTGAATTGAGCTCCTCTCCCAGCACGGCGCAACAGACCTTTCCTGTCTACCATCTGAGTTGTCTTGGGCTGGAAATTTGTTTCACTCTGTCTTTTTGTGGGTTTTGCTACTCTAGAATTTGTTTAGAATCATTTTTTACATTATTTGGAGGGGTTTAGGGGAGGGTTCAAGTTAATCCCTGCCTTTTGTCCACCATTTTGCCTGGACTGTTTCCATTATACTATTTAGAGAAGTCTGCCTATCAAGAATGGTAAAATGGGCCTGGGTAATATAACTATCTTAAACTGTCTTTTTTCATGAATAATTCTGTCCACTTTTACATCATAGTTAAGAATTCTTTCATTTTAAAATGTATTTTTACATATGCATTGAGTTAGGAACTTCTAATTGTTGATATGTTATTTGGTATCAACATTTATTGCATTTGTACAACTGTCATGAAACAGTGAATTTCTCCTACAATCCAGGTACTTGATAAATCTCATTAAATCCTTTCTCTATTGAGTAAAATTCTGTCTTTATTTACTGTGATGATTCAGTTATCAGGCATTCTTATCACCAGTGTTTATACGATCCTAAGCATTCTGGCTCCCAATAGTGGGGTATACACCCGCTAGATTCTGTATGCATGAAATTCAACTACAGTTAAATTCCTCCACTTTGCATCTACTGCTCTGCCTGGTTTCAACTTCGGAACAAGATGTCCCATCAAGGACAAGCCTATCACTTCTAAACTCAACACCATATTAGTAACTCAAGCTTTGATTGACATCACCTCCCTCAGCCTCCTTTCCCCTCTGATTTGAGAGCTGGTGGGCAAAGTACCACACTTCTCCCAATGCCATCCTTTACAGAGGGCAGACACTGGACTCAACTCACCTCACTTTGCATCTCCTGCCTTGCCTGGATTCAACTCCACAGAACAAGATGCCCCTTTGCTGGTTAGCCCCTGGTGTCCCAGTCCTCTCCCCCCTACCCCCATTCCCAACAAATCCTTTCTTCTTTGCACGTTTTTTTCTTTATTGTCTCCCTTTTTAGAATGTAAGCTCCTTGAGAACAGTGATTGTCTGATAGGTCCTTAATAAAAGTATACTGCATTGCATTGTAATTCCTTAAAGTATATTTAAAATACTTCTACCTCTAATAAGTGTTCCATCATCATCTCAGTGGAAAATTATCTTTACCCTTGGAATATCCAAAACAATTCTTTTGAAGCTGGCTGTCTTATGAAATAACCATGCATAGTTTTATATTATACTCATTTCTGCATGTATAATATTCTCTTATTCTGTAAAGTCTATTAGAGAAAGAGAAGGTTTCTTAGCCTATTTTTCCATATCATCCACAACCTACCTCTGAGGCATAAGGGTCCATGAGGGAGTAAAATCTAGGAATTTTGTATTTTTATGTGTGTGTTTATTTGTATAATTATTACAATGATAGAATTTCATATGATATTAAAGCTAATTTTTAACTTTGTTAGTTTTCTAACATCTGCAAGCAATGTCACAGTATGAGGGGGGAAAAAAAGTAGAAATCTGGCCTAACTCCATAAAAGTAATACAAATGCCTTTTACTATGACTTGTTTCTTTTTAAGAGTCTTACCTAGAGGACTTCCCATCCCAAAATAGTGGAGTGAGTAAGGAACCCTCTGAAGCCCTCTCAAATTCCTCTCCAAACAACTAGAAAACTGCCTCAGAATTGGTCTAGGAATAGCGAAGCAGCTTACCAGCCTGGCAGCAAAGGTCTGTGTCTCACTGGGATGGGAGGGGAGCCAGGTACAAGAGCCACAGCAGCAGCAACCAGCCTCACATCAGAGGGCCTGCAGCAAAGCTACAAGCTGGGGGAAATTCACTGATGAGGCACCGCTCTCCTGCAAGCCAGCAGTCTCCTAGGCAAGCGAGAAATTTGTGCAGCTCATCAAGGCCCCACCTCAGTGACTCTATCCCCAGCATAAGCCACCAGCAAGGCCTTCACCGCACTGCTGACTAGTAGTGAACTGCTGACCAGTACTGAAGTCCCACCCTGGGGCTAGCCTATAGCCAGACCCCACCCTTGTGGCCTACCATCAGAGATCCTGTTTCTATAGCAACCTAACAGCAAGGCCTCACCCTTGGGGCTGACCAGCAACAAGATCTCCCCTCTAGGGTCAGCCACCAGAAAGACTCTGTTACATAGCGGCCCAGCAGCAAGGCCCCCACCACTGGAGCAGGTCAGCCGCTGAACCCCACACCCAGGGGAGGTCAACAGGGAGGCCCCACTCCCCCCAGTACAATCCAGAAGGGAAACCTTCTCTCCAGAGAAAGCAAGTAGCTAAGCCCTGAAGCCCAGTGAATGCCATCAATAAGGCCCAAAGTCCCAACACAAAAAGCTTGGGACAGTGTAGCACCAGAGCCCATTTCTCACATGAAAACATCAAGTCACCACACACACACACACACACACACACACACACACACACACAAAAAGGCGGTAAAAAGAGCAAAACAACCAACCAACAAACAAAATGTTTGATTATAGAAAGTTACCATGGTGATAGGGAGGATCAAAACATAAATTTGGAAGAGGACAATGGGGTCAAATGGCTACATGTGAAGCCTTGAAGAAAAATGTAATTTGGTCTCAGGCAAAAAAAAAAAAAAAATTCCTGAAAGAGCTAAAAAAGGATTTCAAAAAGTAAGATGGCAGAGTAAAAGCAGTGACTTGCTTGAGCTCTCCCAAACCCCTCCATATACCTGTAAAAATGACTCTAAACAAATTATAGAGCAGCAAAAAGTGGGCAAAAAGACAGAATGAAACAGATTTCTAGCCCAAGACAACCTGGATGGTTGATGGGAAGGGTCGGTTACACTGGGCTGGGAGAGGAGCATAGTTAAGCATGGGCCATGCTCTAGCATTTGCCAGAGCAAATCTGGGGCAGGCCTCAGGAGATTGAATCATGGACTTGGAATATGATATTCCATAGGTTAAAGGAGCTAGGATTAAAACCAAGAATCACCTAGCCAGCAAAACTGAGTATAAACTTTCAGGGGAAAAAATGGAAAATCAATGAAATAGAAGACTTTCAAGCATTCTTAATGAAAATACCAGAGCTAAATAGAAAATTTGACTTTCAAATACAAGACTCAAGAGAAGCATGAAAAAGTAAACAGGAAAAAGAAATCATAAGGGACTTATTAAAGTAGAACTATTTACATTCCTACATATTTACATACACACAGGGCACAGTGTGAGTTGAATATGAACATATATAATCTATATCAAATTGCTTGCCTTCTCATTGAGGGTAGGTGGGGAGGGAGGAAGGGAAAGAATTTGGAACTCAAAGTTTTAAAAAATGAACGTTAAAAATTGTTTTTATATGTGACTGAGAAACAAGATTCATAGGCAATGGGGTATGAAAATCTATCTTACCCTACAGGAAAATAGAAGGGGAAGGAGATAAGAGAAGAGGAGATGTGATAGAAAGGAGGGCAGCTGGGGGAAAGGAGAAATCAGAATGTATGCTGCCTTGGGGTGGGGAGAGGGGAGAGATGGGGAGAAAAATGGAACTCAAAATCTTGTGGAAGTAAATGTTGAAAACTAAAAATAATATAAAAAGAAAAAAGTATTTAAAAAAACAAATTAGAGAAGTAGAAGAAAAATTGGGAAAAAAAATGAGAGTAATGCAAAAGAATCATGGAAAAAGAGTTAGCAGCATGGGAAAAGATATACAAAAATTTATAAAAATAAATCCCTGAAAAATAGAATTGGCCAAATGGAAAAGGAAATACAAAAGCTCACTGAAAAAAAATAATTCCTTAAAAATTAGAATTGAACAAGTGGAAACTAATGACTGTATGAGACATCAAGATACAATAAAATTAAATAAAAAACAAGTAAAATAAAAAAGTGAAACTTCTTAAAAAAACAACCAACCTAGAAAACAGACCCAGGAGAGATAATATAAAAAATTAAAAAAAAATATTGGACTCCCTGAAAGCTATGATTAAAAAAAAAAAAAGAAAGCCTAGACATCTTTCAAGAAATTATCAAAGGGGGGCAGGGAGGCTGCTAGACAGCACAGTGGATAGAGCACTGGTCCTGGATTCAGGAAGACCTGAGTTTAAATCTGGCCTCAGACACTTGACACTTACTAGCTTGTGTGACCCTGAACAAGTCACTTCAATCCATTGCCTTCCAATATATATATATCTATATATCAAAGAAAACTGCCCTGATATATTAGAACAAGAGGGCAAAGTAGAAATTGAAAGAATCCACCAATCACTGCCTGAAAGTGACCCCAAAATGAAAACTACCAGTGACATCCTAGCCAAATTTCAGAACTCACAGATCAAGAAGAAACTATTGCAAGCAGCCAAAAAAAAAAAAAAACCAATTCAAATATTGTGGAGCTGAAGTCAGAATTATACAGAATTTGGCAGCTTCCACATTAAAGAAATGAAAGGCTTGGAATATTATATACAGGAAGGCAAAGGAGTTAAGATTAGAACCAAGAATCAAGTACCCAGCAACATTTAATACAATCTGTCAGGGACAAAATGGATACTTAATAAAATAAAGTACTTCCAAACATTTCTAATTAAAAAAACCAAGGTGAATAAAAAAAAATGCCTCTAAATATAAGAATCAAGGGAAACATAAGAAGTAAAAGAGAAACAAGGAGAAAACATAAGATATAAAATAAGGTTAAATTTTATATTTCTATATGGTAAGATAATATTTGTAATTCTTAAAAACTTTATTACTATAAAAGCAATTAGAAGGAGTATATGTAGACAGAGGTTATAGATAGAAGGTGACTTTGATGAGATGACGCCCCAAAGAGACAAATTAAAGGGGTGAGATAATTCCCCTGGAATAAGGAGGGGGGAGATTGAATGAGGCAAATTATCCCACATAAAAAAAAGACTGGAAAGAACTATTGTAATGGAGGGAAAATGGGGGTGGGGGTGGTGGACAAAGCTTAAACTTTACTCTCATCAAAATCAGCTCAAAGAAAGAATAACATACACACTCAGCTGGATATAGAAATGTATCTTACCCTATAAAGAAGTAAAAAAAAAAAACTAAAAAAAATGGAAGTAAAAAGACAATTGTAAGGAGCTATTTTGCCCAATTATATGCCAATAAATTTGACGATCTAAATGAAATGGATGAATATTTACAAAATATAAATTAGGCAGATTAACAGAAGAAGAAATAAAATATTTAAATAACCCAATCTTAGAACAAGAAATTTGACAAACCATTTTTTTACATGTAGGCCATTTCCCCTTTTTTATGATCTCTTTAGGATACAGATCTAGCGGCGTTATTGCCAGATCAAAGGGTATGCACAGTTTAGTTGCCCTTTGAGCCTAGCTCCAAATTGCTCTCCAAAATTGTTGGATCTGTTCACAACTCCATCAACAATGCATTAGTGTCCCAGTTTTGCCACATCCTCTCCAATATTTACCTCCATACAACTTTAAAATAATACTTCAAATAGAATTCTGGAGTGGTAGAGACAACATAAGGTCAGAATGAAATATTCTTCCAAGACAACTTATTAGGTATGAAGGAGAGATTTGAGACAAGTGGGTGGAGGCTGATCCAGAGCCCAAGTAGATGAAATATCAGTGGTGGTGCTAGTAGGTGTCTATGGAAGTACCAGTAGCATTTCAAACAAGAGGTAGTAAATGGATGAGTCAACTGGTCAAAGAGAGATTACACTGGCACCCCTATGCTAACAGTGGACACAGGGCCAGGCACTGTTTGGCAATTCCATTGGCTATACCCATTTCTGGATCATAGTTCAAGGACTGAGAAGAATACTTTTGTTCAAGAGGAAATGGGAGCTCTGAGGAGCAGCATCATTTCTGGTGCCAATGGAGGAGGGGTACCGAGGATCAGCATCACTTCCCGTTTCAAAAGATCAGGGACCCTGAGGAGTAGTATCAACTACAATCCCACGGGATCAGGGGGTACTTCCAGAGTAAGGACCAGAATTCAGAACAAGAAAGCAGTAACTACACCTCTCCCTAGCACATAATATCTTGGGAACACCAAAAATTTTCAAATCCACCAGAACTATCTGTGAAAACTGCTGTGTGACAATGCTTAAAGCTTGATAGAGTGCATCTCCTCTCCCCTCGACAATAACAGAGACCAACTTTGACATCAAGTTCAAAATCAAAAAATAGAGTAGAAAAATGGACAAGCAACAACAACAATAGCAAATAACCTGACCATAAAAATGTACTATGCTGATGGGAAGATCAATATATAAACTCAGAAGACAATAAAGTCAAAATAACTACAAAAAAAAAAAGTCGGGGGCAGCTAGGTGGCACAATGTACCCTGAAGTCAGGAGGACCTGAGTTCAAATACGGCCTCAGACCAAACACTTGACACTTACTAGCTGTGTGACCCTGGGCAAGTCACTTAACCCCAACTGCCTAAGCAAAAAAAAAAAGTCAATTGGACACAACTTAACAAGAATTCCTGGAAGAGTTAAAAAGTTATTTTCAAAATCAAATGAAAGTGGTAGAGGAAATATATAAATAAATAAGAGCAAAAAAAGAAAATTATGAAAAATACAATTAAGAGTTTGGTAAAAGAGGTACAAGAATATTGAAGAAAATGACACCTAAAACAGAATTGCCCAAATGGAAAGGAGAGGTACAAAAATTCAGTGATGAAAAGAACTCCTT
This sequence comes from Vombatus ursinus, assembly GCF_900497805.2. NCBI lineage: Eukaryota > Metazoa > Chordata > Mammalia > Diprotodontia > Vombatidae > Vombatus > Vombatus ursinus. The sequence goes on along the minus strand of NW_020954556.1, from coordinate 41,473,518 downwards.
AAAAAGCAGAACTAGCCAAATAAAATGCGAGGTGCAAATGCCTACTGAAGAAAATAAATTCTTAAAATTTTGGATTGGGAAAACGGAAGCTAACGACTCCATGAGACATCAAAAAAACAATAAAGTAAAGTCAACAGAATGCAAAACTAGAAGAAAATACAAAATATCTCATTGGAAAAACAACTTACCTGGAAAATAAGTTGAGGAGAGATAATTTAAGAGTTATTGTACTTCCTGGAGTCCATCACCAAGAAATAGCCTAGACATCATATTTCAAGAAGTTATCAAGGAAAACTGCTCCAGTATCACAGAACCAGGAGACAAAATAGAAATTGAAAGAGTCCAATGGTCACCACCTGAGAGAGATCCCAAAATGAAGACTCTCGGGAATATTAAAACCTCATGCCAGAGCTCCCAGGTCAAAGAGAAAATACTCCAGTCAGCCAGAAAAAAAAAAATCAAATACCATAGAGCCAACAATAGGGATCACATAAATTTTAGCAGTTGCCTCACTAAAGGAGGCTTTGGATATGATACTCTGGAAGATTAAAGAGCTAGGAATACAACCAAGAATAACCTACCCAGCAAAACTGAGTATAATCCTTCAAGGAAGAAAATGATATTTAATGAAATAGAAGACTTTGAATTATTCCTAATGAAAAGACCAGAATTGAATAGAAAATTTGACTTTTAAGTACAAGACTGAAGAGAAGCATAAAAAGGTAAACATGAAAGAGAAATCACAAGAGACTCAATAAGATTAAATTGTTTACCTTTCTTTATGTGAAGTTGATATATGTAACTTCTAAGAAGTTATTTGTGTATCATAAATAGGGCAGTTAACAGATTCTTCATAAAAAGAGGGTGCTAGAGGGAGTTGATGATATTGGGATGATGTAAAAAAAATTGCTGGGAAAACTAGAAAGCAGTTTGGCAGAAATTAGTCATAGAACAACATTTCACAGTCTACCAACATAAGTTCAAAATAGATAAACCATTTTGTCATAAAAAATGATATCATAAGTAAAGTAGGTCATCCTGAAAAAATGTACCTGTCAAGTCTGTGGATAAAGGAAGAGCTCATGACCAGACAAAAGATAGAGAGTATCATAGGAAATAAAATAGATAATTTTGATTGTAAGAAATTAGAAAAGTTTCACGTTAACAAAATTAATGTGGCCAACATTAGAAGGAAAACTGAAAACTGGGAAATGATCTTTACAGTAAGGCCTCATTTCTCAAATTTATGGAGAACTTAGCCAAATTTATAAAAATAAGAGCTATTCCCCAGTTGATCAATATTCAAAGGATACAAACAGGCAGTTTTCAGAAGAAGAAATTAAAGTTATGAATAGTCACATAAAAAATGTTCCAAATCACTGCTGATTAAAGAAATGCAAATTAAAACAACTCTGAGATACCACCTCACACCTATCAGATTGGCTACATGACAGAAGAGGAAAGTGACAAATTTTTGGAGGGGATCAGGAAAACTTGGCACATTAATGCACTGTTGGTAGAGTTGTAAATTAGTCCAACCATTATGGAGAACAATGTGGAACCATATCCAAATGGCTATAAAACTGTGTATTACTTTTGCCCCACCAATATCACTACTAGTCAGTATCCTAAAGAGATGAAAGAAAATGGAAAAGGAACTATTGTATGAAAAATAATTATAGAAGCTTATTTGTATGTGTGGCGGCAAACAACTGGATATTGAGGGGATATCCATCAATTGGGGAATGGTTGAAAAAGTTGCAGTATATGACTGTGATAGGATATTTTCATGCTATCAGAAATACAAGCAGAATGATTTCAGAAAAAAACAAAAAACCAAAAACCTAGAAAGACTTGCACAAACTGATGCCAAGTGAAGAGCAGAACCAGGAGAAAAATGTACACAGTTACAGCAACATCGTATGATGATCGGCTGTGAAAGACATAGCTATTTTCATAAATGATAATAATAATGATCCAAGACAATTCCAAGAGGCCTATGTCAAAAAATGTTATTTACCTCCAGAGAGAGAACTGATGAACCCTGAATGCAAATTGAAGCATACTTTTTTAGTTTCTTGATTTTTTTGTCTAGTTTTTTTTTTTTACAATATGGCTAACATGGAAATATGTTTTGCATGACTTCACATGTTTGATCAATATTAAATTGCTTGCCTTCTCAAAGATGAATCAGGGGTAGGAGTGAAGGAGATAATTTTGAGCTCAATTTTTTTTTAGAAATGTTTAAAAATTTACATGTAATTAAGAAATATTTAATGATATATATTTAAGAAAAGATGTTTCTTTTAAAAATAAAATAATCAGGCAAAACTGATGGTAATCAGGTGTGAAAATTTATTCAGCATTCATTCCCAATTGATTTCCCCTTCATGCCATTACCTTGAGGAATAGTCACCTTAGCTCTCCTTCAATTACTCTGTCTTCCCAAACAGTATTAATAGAAGAGTATATAAAACATATGACTCAATCATGAAAAGCTTTTAGGAACACACATTATATCCCTGAAAAACTCATCAAAGCTTTAGCATATACTAAACTTTTCTTAGTAGGAATTATTGAAAACTGGTTGTATGTTGGGGGGTGGTGGTGGTCTTGAGAGTTTTGCTTCTGATCTGGAGAACAGGGTAAAATAGAAGAGCACAGAAAACATCTGCCATTTTGTTTTTGGCTCTTATTGGATTAATGCTCCATTCTCTAATATGGCATTGTATCCCTTGAGAGATATACCCTGTCTTCCCCTTTACACTAATTATCGTCACTTATGGAAGTCATTTAACAGGCACGCATAATCATCATGCAGCACATTAGTGATTATGACAGGGACAGAAATAGGGATTGGACCTGTGAATGTATTAGATAATCCAGGGTTATCATGCAGAAATGGAAGATGGTTTAACTGTTTTCATTGAGAATTCTTAGAAAAAGATGTTAGAAAGAGGAGAGTAAGGAAGCATGTTCATGGATTTGTAGTGTCCTCAATTTTGGTACCATGTGGGGAAATAACCTGGGCACGTAGGGATTCTCTCCTCCTCCCCACCCCCAGCCATTCCATTCAAAGTGACCATGATGACATATTGTATTTCCCTGGAAGAAGCCGAAGAAGGTGTTGGCTGCACTGATGAAGATAATGATTGGTGAGACAACCCAAGCTCCCCTCAGAGACATCACCCATGTCTGCTCCCTTTGAGGAATAACATTACCCTTATATTGAGCCTCTTCTCAAAGGTCTATCCCTTTCCTTTTCACATTTAAGGAAAGGAATACAGGCAGAAAAAGCTATTCTCTTCTCCTGGAATTAGAAGTACTTGACCTTGGTATTGTATATCCAGTGGTCCGATGGACTGCACCCCTTTGCCCTTTGACTCTACATCTTCGTTATTGTATTGTCTACTTTGCTGTTTATAAAGCGGGCTTGCACAACATATGGCCTGCCCACGGCTTGCAGCCCACCAAAGGATTTCAGGCTGCCATGAAAAACGTAGAGTTGCCGCTGCGCACACTCCAGTTTGTCATGTGACCAGCGGCAACCAATCATCATCAGTCTGTCTCTAGTCTACCCTCTCTGTGGTCTGAAGAAGTTTACAAATTGTGCAAGTCTAATATAAAGGAAATTATTGGCAGCTAACCTTTGTGGAGTTATCATGGAGAACAGAAGTTAAGGAAATTGGTCAGTCTGGGAAAAATAAAATAAAACAGTAGACATATCAAGACTCTAGAGAGAGATGTGTGGGGAAGATATAGAGTAAATATATTTCTGCTGGGAGATCACAAAATGTTTTGGTCATATCCTGTTCATTAACTAGATTGAAACTGATTTACAGAAAAAAATTTTTACAGAGATATTAATAAAAAAAAAACAAATTTAAAAGAAAAAAATTACCTAGTTTAGAGAAGATAAACCCTTTGGGACAAACATGAGCCAGTTCAAGATATGGGAGGGAAGGGAGACATTTTTTGTGGGAACTAAATTTGTTACTTTTGGGTTCCTTGCTGGTCCTTACTTCCCTTGTTTCCTCTTCCAGCACTTTATTGGTAAATAGGTACTTACAAAGTGAGGGACTCTCCTCTCAATCCCTTCATCCCACACACTGTTATTTCCATTGCACCTGGTGGCTGCCTTTTATGGAGTTGTATTATTTCCTCTCAAGTGGAGATAGAACTCAAACTAATCCTATTATTATTCATAATGGCAATATCTGAATGAGGACATCCTCTCTATCAATGTTAGGTCAGCATTTGCACTGCAACTTAGAGCTTCCTCATCTGGTGATATTGAACTAGATAAGTTCCAAAGCTTTTTTCAGTTAAAAATATGTGATGCTATGCAATACCTGACAAACTAGATCCCAAGTATTCTGTATCCTTCCAGTAGTAATTTCTATCAGTTCCATTTATATTTTGAGTATCATAATTTTAATAGTACTATTTGGAGGAGGAAGCTGATCAAAAGATCCTCTGAAGTGACCCTAAAGATACAACTCAGTCAGTAGTTTAAAATCTCTTTCTGTATGACATCTGTGCATACTGTTTTTCATGAGAATGTAGCTTACAGGCACATTATCCAATCTAGGAGTTGAAAATAAGGAATATTTCTCATGGAGGCCATTCACTGAGTCTTCCTGAATCTCAGGATCTAGGTAGGAAGCTTGTGAAGGAGGTGGGGTGGAGAAATGACCAACTCCATCCATCAGAGGAAGGCAATTGAGGAATGGTGGTACTGCCAAATCTTCACTGGGACACCCATCCAGACCACATTTTTGTCATAGCACTTGTCCTCTAAAATTAGTTCTCGTCCTTTACCTTTTTATCTACAAAATCAGATCTTTCCTCTCCATGACATTTCAGGAAATATTGTGAAGCATTAATCTTTTTCAGGGTGCTGTAAGTTACAATGCATCTTATCCTTCTTCTCCAAAGGTGACTTAGTGGTCCAGTCAAGCAACATGCTACATACCTGATAGAGGGATACATTCTGCCTGAGATAGTTAAAATAACATTCAATGTATATGAATTAAGTTTCTATGAATTTTTCCAGGAACATAACAACTGCATAAAGTAAGGTGAATGGTATTTAAATAGCCTTTATTCTTTATGGGTAATCATTATGATTTTTCTCTCAATAAAAGCCTGTATCTTTTCAAGGGTCATCTCATCAATTAACCTGCTTTCCTTGCTTCAGGCACCTTCATTACAAGCACCTTATTTATCATTCCAAGCAATGCATGTAGGACATTAGTGACCTCTGGAATCACACAATCTGCTGAGGGAACTTATAATCAAAGGGGTCAATATTTACTGGAACCAACAAAAGAAGAGGTTGGGGGGCAGAGAGGGCAATATCTGTTTACAACTTTTAACATGCTTTAGAAGGAATAATATATGCTCTTTAATCTTTACTTTGTTTATGCTAAAGTTTCACACAGAGAATGAAGGTTTTAGTAGAGAAAAACTATATTCCAATTTATCCCAAATCATATAGTTTTCCTAAAACTCAAATCAGTACTACAAATTGTGCATGATTTCAAAGAATAACAGCATGTTCTTACCCAGAATAGTATAATTAATTTTAGTCTTTTCACTTTAAAAAGGGCATATGTAAGATGTTAGAAAAGATCTAAGAAGGAGAATAAAAATTGACCAGAAGCCTAGAGGGCCATCCCCCAGAAAGATCAAAGCAGAATAGCATATACAGTGAAGATAATGGCAAGAGTGGGTTAGAAGGGTACTATGAAGATAGGAAATCAATGGATAGCTTAGGAAAGGACAATTGGGTTCTACTAATATGATTTTCTGGGCTATGATATGAGAATGAGTTGTTATTTTGTTTATTATTTGTTATTGTTATTTTATCTGCTCCTTTGGTATTATTTGCCACTGGCATTTCAAATAATCCAAATGTACATGCATCAACATTACAATAATTCAGTTTAGTGATAAAAACAAAAATGTATAGACTGATGGAGCTAAATTCAGAGAAAATAGTGCCAGCTGTTAATGATGGGGGTGGGGCACAAAAATCACATTTAAGATGTACAAAACATTTACATAACTTCAAATGCCTTCAGACGGTACCACTGCCCTTATGCCTGTTTTAAACAAATAGCCAAATAAATACAATTAGCTCTCAGCTATACATCTCTGATCCTGGTCTGTGACTGTGGTTAAACAGCAGTGCTGGAGTAGAGGTGGCCCACACACTGCTCTCAAATAGTTTCCAGCTTCCTTTCCTGAAGTGAATAAAGAAATTACTTCAATCCCTTCACATAAGGGATCAACCACATTTACTGAGTACCTACTGTTTACACAGTACTGGGGGATATTATAAGAGGAAGTAAACAATTATCTCTATCCTCATGGAGTTTACAATCTTATAAAGATAATATGAACACCTAACAGTGTTGTTGTTGGAGTGCTGCTAATGGAGAATTCTAAGGGTTTGAAGGGAGCAGCTAGAATCAGATGTGGGTAGTCAGGGAATTCCTGAAAAGGGACATTTTGCCTCATTATTTTGAAGGGAAGAATCAATGTATAGCATGGGATGAGCCTGGAGAAAAACTCCTGAAGGTTAAAGACGGCATCTCACCAACTGTTGTGTCTCTCCAAGTGCCAAGTATGGTGCTTTATACATAATAGTACTTAAAGTTTATTAAATGAATCTATTTAATCCTGATCTGGCCATTAATAAACTAAATTATTGCTTAGATCTGTGAGATTCAATTTCCTCATTTGCAAAATAAAGGAGGTAAAATGGGTAAATGTGCAGTCCTTTTCTATGAGGCAGAGACACAAACAACAACTCTCAACCATCAACAAGCATTTATTAAGCATCCACTAAGTTCTAGTCATCATGCTAAGCAATGGGGATACAAAGAGAAAAGTCAAATAGTCTCAACCCTCAGTGGGTTTATATTCTAATGCCACCATGCCAAAGGTGGCACTTGAGCTCAATCTGAAAGGAAACCAGAGATTTTATGAGATAGGAGGAGAAAGAGTGCGTATTCTAACTATTAGGGGATAGTTAGTGGATAGGGTGAAAAGGCACACAAAAAGGAAGTAGAAATTTTGTGTGTGAGTTGAAAGTTAAAAAAATCTATCAAATCTGTTTTTTGGCTATAGGGATGCTAAACAGCTAGTTTTATCATCCTATTCTTTGATAATCCCTGTGTAGACCTTCTCTCCTTCAAAAATTCATTTAGAACTCATTAACTAAGGGCCATTACCCAGATTAATCTCACCTTATCTTGGAAACTATTAGAACTTTCACAGTGGTCTCATGGAAAGACCAACAGACAGAGTAGCAAAAGAACTACTTGGTTTAAGTGCTAGCTCTGCCACTTAATAATCATGTGACCTTGGGCACGTCCTTAACTTCCCTGATTTTTACTTAATTCCTTTAAAAATGGAGATGTTATTGTCTATGTTGTTTGTCCTTCACTTTGGACCAATGACACCATGAGTGATATTTTGACTTGCATGTGAATTGGATTTAAGAGTGGCAGAGTTGTATAAAGTCATCCGCCTCACTCTCTCTTCCAGAGTCATCAAAGTCCAATGGCAAGATAAAAGTTAGGATGACTGGTGGTAACCCAAGATGCAGTGAATGATCTTGATTTCTTTGATGCCTGTCCAAGCTCTAAGCACTCAGCTGCCTTCATTGCCACTGGGAAAAAAAAAAATGTTCTCATCCACCTCATTCCTCATGCTTGGAGTAGACATCACCCTACCTCGTGAACAAATTTGAGTGGGTTTGAGGCCTGTTGGTTACCCTCAACCTGATTTAGCCTGAATGCTGAGATGGTTTACCAGGGTGCGGCTTCTGTGCATGCTATAGCTTCTTAGAGCCACAGGTGAGACTTGGGTAGCACAGGGACACCAATGATGGATGGACAACCCTCAGAAGGGCTTGGCAAGCCCTCATACTAGAGGAACTAGTCTTCCTGAACACCCCATACACTTAGTAGATACTTAGTAAATGGTTATTAGATTTAAGTAATGACTTTCAAATTGTTTATTCCTTCCCCACACTACTGCAAAGGTTATTTCTCATAACATTAACGTGACAGGTGATTGCGTCAACTTCCACATGTTATTGATATCTGTAGTTGTTAATACCCATTAAGTAAAAATAGAAGGATAGGCTATTTTAAGTACCCTGATTACAACAAGGGACTAGAAAGATATAAAACCCAATAACCACTAAAGCATCCAGAAAAGTACAGTAATAAGTATATTATCTATAATGTCAAACTCGAAAAATAATAGCATTTTAGGTAATGCTTTTAATGCTCTACATGATTTGAAATCATGGGCATAGTCAAGAACAAAGACTTGAACACTTACCAAGAAGGAAAATTTATGGAATACAAGATCATTATATAAGTTTTGATTGAAGACAATGAAGTAAAAATTCAAGATGAAATCATAGGAATATAGTATCATGGATTGAAAGTCAGAAGAGTACTTAGAGGTCATTTAGTTTAACCATTTCCTTCTCTAAGTTTGAAAACTGAGACTTAGAGGTTAATTGACTTATCCAAGTTCACACTGCTAAGTAAGTAGCAGAGCAAAGATTCCAATCCAGATTCCCTGACATCTAAACTACTGCTCTCTATTGTAACATGAGCTGGAGACATAGGTATTAAAGAGGTAGGAATAAAAAAAAAAAAGATGAAGAGTAATCTTCCTTCATTATCTTAATATCTATTTATATTGGGTGAAATTCCTTATGTGGAACAATTAAGTGCCAGAGGTTTCAGGTAAATGAAAAGGAACACAATTTCTCCCAGTTTCTTGAAGTTCCCCCACCCCTCCAAAAATTTTTGGACTTAAAAAAAGTATTTTCAATTCTAAATTCTCTCCCTCCTTCCACCCATCCCCCACTTCTTGAGAAACCAAGAAATGTGATACCCATTACACATATTAAGCCATACAAAATATATTTCCACATTAGCCAAGTTGCAAAACAAAACGAAGAAAGAAAGAAAGAAAGAAAGAAAGAAAGAGAAATTAAAAAAAAGAAAAAGAAAGAAAAAAAAAACATGTTACTAGCAGTATTGCTGGGTCAAAAAGCTTGTACACTTTTATAGCACTTTAAGCATGGTCCAAATTGTTTTCCAAAATGGTTGGATCAGTTCACAACTCCACCAACAATGCTTAGGTCCCATTTTCTTTTTTTCAAAATCCCCTCCAGCATTTGTCATTTTCCTTTTCTGTCAGGTTAGCCAATGTGATAGGTGTGAGGTCATAACTCAGAGTTGTTTTAATTTGCATTTCTCTAATCAGTGGTGATGTATTTATTTAGTTGTTTGTTTTCATTTCACAGAATAAAGTAAGCATTTCCATAACAGTGCAATAAAGATGATTGCATATGAAACTGCAAATCTACCATGTAAAACTTGTTATTCCCTCTAAGTATACAACAAAGTCATCATGTAGATTTCTTTTCCCCCCTTTTTTTCTTTACTCCCTTCACTTCCCACTCCTCCACTCTAGGGATGGTTGCCACTAGATGCAAATAGGTATATATGGTAAATTATTCTATACATACTTCTATTATCAGGTTTTTTTTTTTTTTTTTTGGCTAGGCAATGGGGTTAAGTAACTTGCCCAGGGTCACACAGCTAGTAAGTGTTATGTGTCTGAGGTCGGATTTGAACTCAGGTCCTTCTGACTCCAGAGCCAGTGCTCTACACATTGCACCACCTACCTGCCCCTATCAGTTCTTTTTCATATGGTTTTGACAGTAGTTTATCCTAAGTATTTTATCCTAAAAAAGCATTATTCATCATAATTGTCATTATTGTTAAACTAGTTTACATTTACATAATAACTTAAGGTTTTCAAAGCATTTTTTTCATGCTATATCACATTTAAAAAGTTCTTTCAATTATTTTGTAAAATGGAGGCTTGTAGATACCCAGAGTTGATAAGTGTAAACTAAATGTAGGAAGAGGTTCACAGATTTAGATTTGAATGGCATTGAAGAGGTAAATAATACCAAAACCTTCATCTGACAAATAAGTAAACAAATCCAGAGAGGTGAAATTATTCGCCCAAGGCTACTTAGATAATTTCATGTTAAATACAAGACTTGAATTCAGTTTTTCTGAGTCACAATGCAGTACTATTTCTTTTCTATCTTTTTTTTGGTTATTTTGTTTTTCTTTTTTAATTTTTCTTTATTAGTATTTACCCAATTATACATAAATATGGTTTTCAACATTCATTTTTGTAAAATTTTGAGTTCCAAATTTTTCTTCATCCCTCCCTTTCCTCTTCCCTCCCCAAGACAACAAGCAATCAGATATAGGTTATACATGTACAATCATGTTAAACATATTTCCACATTAGTCGTGTTGTGAAAGAGGAATCAGAGCAAAAGGGAAATACCAGAAGAAAGAAGAAAACAAACAAACAAAAGAGCAAAAATAGTACACTGCAATCTGTATTCAGATTCTATAGTTCTTTCTTTGGATGTGGTTAACATTTTCTATCACAAGTCTTTTGGAATTATCTTGGATCATTGCATTGCTAAGAAAGCTAAGTCTATCACAGTTAATCATCGCACACTGCTGCTATTGCTGTGTACAGTGTTCTCCTGTTTCCTCTCACTTCATTCAACATCAGTTCATGTAAGTCTTTCTAGGTTTTTATGAAATCTGCCTGCTCTTTATTTCTTATAGGACAATAGTTTTCCATTACATTAATATACTGCAACTTGTTCAAACATTCCCCAATTGATGGGCATCCCCACAATTTCTAATTCTTGCCCCCAAATCCCTCCAAATACTTTTAAATAATGACTCTAAACAAATTCTAGAGCAGCAGAACCCACAAAAAGATGGAGTGAAATAATTTTCTAGCCCAAGACAACTTCTCTCTCTCTCTCTCTTTTTTTTTTTTTTGGCAATTGGGTTTAAGTGACTTGCCCAGGGTCACACAGCTAGTAAGTAAGTGTCAAGTGGTTGGTCTGAGGCCGGATTTGAATTCAGGTCCTTCTGACTTCAGGGCCGTTGCTCTATCCACTGCGCCACCTAGCTGCCCCCCAAGACAACTTCTAAGGTAGGCAGGAAAGGTCTGTTACACCCGGGTGACAGAGGAGGGCAATCGCACAGGCCATGCCAGTACAAACCATGACTCAGCAAACCAGAAGCAGGCCTTGGGGCAATTGAATCAGTGGCAGTGATCGTGGTTTCTAGACCTCTCAGCCCACAGATGGTAACAGGATCAGACAACTGATCAAAAGAAGATTTACAGGGGTCCCTTTGCCGGTACCACAGGCAGGACTCTGTTTCATTGGCTATACTTGGAACTGGGTTGAAGTACTGGGTCTTAGTCCCAGTGGGAGGGGAAGAGCTAGCACAGCAAAACTTCCAGCCACAGTGGAGTACGGACCCTGGTCAGAGTTCCAGGGTGGAAAGGAATGCTTTTGGTAGCTCACAAACCAGCGTGCAGTACAGAAGAGTAATAAACACTCCTTTCCCTAGATCATACTGCCTTTTTTTTTTTTAATATCTCTTTCTGCAGCCTTTTTGTTTTTCCCTAAGACATATAGGAACACTGATGATTCATGTGGATTTATTTTATATCCTGCTACTTTGCTAAAATTATTAATTGTTTCACCTAACTTTTTATTTGGGTCTTTGGGATTTTCCAAGTAATCATCATATTGTCTGCAAAAAGAGATAGTTTTATTACCTCATTCCCTTTTTTGATTACTTTTATTAATTTTCTTGTCTTATTGCTATGGCTAGGATTTCCAATACAATATTGAATAGTATTTGTGATTGTGGGTATCCTTGTTTCATACCTGATCTTCTAGACTTCTAGTTTATCATCATTAAAAATAATGCTTCCTTATAGTTTTAGATAAATACTTTCATCAATTTAAGGAAAAATCCATTTATACCAATACTTTCAAGTGTTTTTAATAAAAATGAGGTTGAACTTTATCAAAAGCTTTTCCTGCATTTATTGATACAATCATATTATTTTTAAAACTTTTATTATTGACATAATCAATTATGTTAATAATTTTCCTTATGTTAAACCATCCCTGCATTCCTGGCATAAATCCTACTTGATCATAATGTATAATCTTTGTAATAAATTGTTGTAATTTTTAAGCTTGTATTTTATTTAGGACTTTTGTATCCATATTCATTAATGAAATTAGTCTGTAATTTTCTTTTTCTGTTTTTAGTATTTATTTCACAAGAGGAATTTTCTAGGATCCCTTTTTTATCCATTATTCTAAATAATGTATTTAATATTGAAATTAGTTGATCTTTAAATGCGAACCAGGACCATCTGGTCCTGGTGATTTTCTCTTAGGGAGCTCATTTATGCCCTGTTCAATTTATTTATCATTTTTTTTCTGAAATAGGCCTATTTACATATTCCATTTTCTCTTGTGCTAATCTAGGCAATTTGTATTTTTGTAAATATATTTCCATTTCACTTAAATTATTAAATTTATTGGCATACAATTGGGCAAAATAACTACTTATAATTGCTTTGATTTCATCTTCATTAGTGGTGTATTTACCCTTTTCATTTTTGTACTAGTGCTTTGATTTTCTTTTTTGTTTTTAATCAAATTAACCAATTGTTTACCCATTTCATTTTTTTCTTAAAACCAGGTCCTTGTTTTTTTTTAGTAATTTAATTTTTTTACTCTTAGTTTTATTAATCTCACTTTTTTTAATGATATCCAATTTAATATTTAATTGGGGATTTTAAAGGGATTCTATAGGTTTGAACTTCACACTCCTATATGAGAAGATGATACATGTAACACTTTAGTACTTTATCATTGTTAGCGCAGTTAGGAGTCTGCATAGACAGAGGTCATAGGTGTGAATCAGTTATGTTAGGATGATCTCCAAAAAAAAAAGAAAAAAGAGTGTGTATGTGAGAGAGATGTACTTGAAGAAAGGGAGAGAAAGGAGAGGTAAAATGGGTCAATACAGTGATATATGACTACTCCAAAAGACTCATGACAAAAGAAAAATCTATTAACCTCAAGAGAGGGAGAACTGATGAACTTTGATTGCAAATAGAAATATAATTTCCTTTCTTTCTTTCTTTTTATTTTGTAATAAATCTAATATGAAAATAAGTTTTACATGATTTAACACATAATATTGATGTAATATTGTTTGCCTTCTCAGTGTATGGGGGAAGTGTGGAAGGTAGTGAGGGAATCTGAAACTCAAAATTTAAAAAGAAAAGAATGTTAGAAAATAAATTAAAATATTCTTTAAAAAATGTTAAAGATACAAGAAAAGTGCATTGGTTACTGAGATCCTGAGATTTCAAACATGGTATTTGCTATGTTAATGATGATGAGAATACATTGCTAGAGAAAACTGGGCAAATCAGTTCTGTTTCATGCCTATTTGTTTTTCTGCTTCCAATTTTAGCTGTAAATTGTATTGGGAAAATCTGGATTTAGTTGAACCTCATACATAGATTTATGTGGATTGTTTTCAGCTGCTCCTTTCTTTCCTTGTTGTTTGTTTGTTTCTTTTAGCAATAGTGATTGCATTATTCTATTCCATGATGTTTTGCAAATAAGTTTACCCTTTCTAAACTAGTATTACTCTTTGGCTGCCATGTCTCTTCATTTTGCAAAGATATTGAGTGTTTGGTGACAGTTAATTGCTGAAGTCCTTTGACTTTCTCATTGTGGCAACTAATTGAAATTGACTAAACTTCATGTTCATCACGATTGTAATCACAACCAACATGTTTACCTTTATCCATTTTCCATTTTTCAAATTCTATTGTTAAATGTAAACTTAGGGCTATTGTAATTTCACTGTCTTCCCATTGTTTTTTCCCTTTTTTCTAATATGTTATTGATTTTTACCTTTGCTGTAACTAGTTGACTGCCTGATAACACAGACAATTCAGAAGTTACTACAATGCCAGCACAGTTTTTTCCTATATATTTTAACTATGGGCAGTTTAATATCTTACTATTTTGTCTAATTCTGGCAACAAGCAGCCTCCTCAAACTATTACACAGAATAGCTTATTATAAATTATTTTTTTTTCAATCAATGAATTCTTCCTTTTCTCTCTTCTCTTTCCCTGCTCCATTGAGAAAGAAAGACAACCCCCTGTTACAAACAGGCATATTCAAGCAAAACAAATTCCTGTGTTGCTTATGGCCCATACTCATCTCTCTCTCTCTCTCTCTCTCTCTCTCTCTCTCTCTCTCTCTCTCTTTCTCTCCATGAATATATTTTGAATCTAAACCCCTTTTCTATCAACATTTGGGTACATGTTTCACAAGGAGTACGCTGAAGTCTGGACTGGTCATTGTGTTGATCAGTGTTCCTAAATCATTTAAAATTGTTATTATTGTAGAAATTGTCTGTTTGGCCTGTTCACTTCACTCACTCTGCATCATTTCATACAATCTCTGAAGCCATCCTCTTCATCATTTCTAAGAGCACAACAACAGCTCAACACATTCATGTACCATAACTTGTTCAGCCATTCCCCAACTGATAGGCACCCCCTCAGTATCCAGTCCTTTGCCTAGCTGACTCTAAACAAACTCTAATTATATATAAAATGTTAATAGCTGCTACATTTGCTTTGGCAAAGAATTGGAAACTGATGGAATGTCTGTCTATTGTCTCTGTAAAATGAGCTAGAGAAGTAAATGACAAACCATTCCAATATCTTTGCCAAGAAAACCCCAAATGGGGTCATAAAGAGTCAGACAATTGAAATGACTGAACATTACCACCAAAAAGAGTTTGTTTTGCTTAGTATTAATTCCTCCCTTTAATTACCTCCCTCTTATTTCCTCCTCTCTCTTCTTCCTATTACCTCCTATTTCCATGTTGAATGAGAAGTATTGCTGCACCCAACTCTCTGTATGTATATTCTTCAATACTTTGACAAGATTGGATGAACAAGGTCCAAATGTACCTGCTTCCTCAACTTCCACCCCACACATTTCTTTGTCCTAGTTTATATAAACTTCCAATGGTGCACCCATATTGTATGAAATAATTTTCTCATCTTTCTTTTCTCTTTTCCCTGAGTATATTCCTCTTGCCCTACCTTTCCATCCTTCAAGATGACCACAATATAACAGAATCATAGATCCTTCATCTAATTAGATTAACCTTATAAGCTATCATGATGTTAGGGTTCTGAGGGGACACATGTCCCCATATTAGAATATAATCAGTTCTCTTTTGTTCATGTTTACCTGTTAATGTTTTTCTTGATTCCTTTTTTTACTTCAAAATTTCTATATAGTTTGGGTCTCTTTTCATCAAGGAATCTGGACAGTCCTATATATCATTAAAGTCCCACTTTTTCCTCCTATAAGATTATACTCAGTTTTGCTTGCTAAGTTATTCCTGATTCTAACCTTATATAATTTGCCTTCTGGAATATCATAGTGTAAGATCTCTGCTGTTTAGTAGTAATGACTTCTAAATTGTGTGTGCTCCTGATCATGCCTCCTTGGTACATGATTTTTTTTTTCTTCCTGGCTGCTTCCATTATTTTTTTTTCTTTGAATTGGAATCTCTCAAATTGATTACAATATTTCTGAGAGTTTTCATTTTAAGGTTTCTTTTTCAGGATATAACTTGGGAATTCTATTCCTATTTTGCCTTCTGTTTCTAAGAGATATAAGCAGTTTTCTTTTATGGTTTCTTGAAATATGATGGTTAGGTTCCCCCCCCCACTTTGATCATAGATTTTCAGATAACATATTAATTTTTAAGTTCTCTCTCCTCAATATGTTTTCCAAATTTTTTTTTGCTATGAAACGTCTTGGATTTTCTTCTATAGTTTCAGTTTTTAAATTTTTTGTTTTAATATTTATTTTTGTCTCCTGGAGTCATTGACTTCTATTTGCTCCATTACAATTTTTAATAAGGCAGGTAGGTGGCTCAGTGAATAGACCACCCACACTGGAGTCAGGAGGACCTGACTGCAAATCTGGCTTCAGAAACTTACTGGTTTTGCAACTGTGGGAATCTCATTTAACTCTTTTTGCTTCAGTTCTTGACCTATAAAATGAGCTGGAGAAGGAAATGGCAAACCACTCCAGTATCTTTGTCAAGAAAACCCCAAATGGGGTCACGAAGAGTTAGACACAAATGAAGAAGAAGAAGAACAACAATTTTTAATGCTTGTTGCTTTGGTAAGTTTTTGTGTCTTTTATACTCAACTATTATTTCTCTTTGCAATTCTTCTATCTTAGTCATCA
The DNA here is from genome assembly GCF_900497805.2 of Vombatus ursinus. Lineage (NCBI taxonomy): Eukaryota > Metazoa > Chordata > Mammalia > Diprotodontia > Vombatidae > Vombatus > Vombatus ursinus. Next base: position 41,457,248 of record NW_020954556.1, on the reverse strand, counting down.
TTTATTTCTTGTCTCCTTTTCCTCAAGCACTCTCATGTCATTTATAAAAACATGTTTATTTCTTTAAAGAAAAAAAAAAAACTTGTGTCTTCTCCTCTGTGAATTCTGGTTGAATGTATATCCAGGCTCAGTTTTTTTTTTTTCACTGAAACTTTGCTTGTAAATGTTCTGGAGTAATCTTTTTATGTTGGTTTTGATCATGCTTATATCCATAATGCTTCCTATAAAATATGAATCCTATTTATTGACAGAATGGAGGTATAAGAAGAAAGAATAAGAGACAAATTTAAAGAACAAGACTTACCAGAATGGTAGAATTGCTGTTACTTACCTCATGTTTAACCAGATTATCACACTATTTAAGGAAATGAAATTTATATTGCTATCATTGCTATAAAGATAAATAAAATAAATACTGAATTTGGCCCAAAATGGAATGGAAAGTTAATTCATAATGTTTCCTCAGAAAGCTGGTTAAAGATATTGATGAAATTTATTTCATTATTCATCCAGAAATAAAAAGAAATGACATATGTGGTCATCATACCTCATAGTGATTATAGCTAAACAGCCATCATGAATATGTGTGAAACCTGTATTCTGATATTTGTTGCAGGGAATATAAAAGTGAAAAATTCTATGTAGACTTGAAAAATTACACCAAATCACTTGAATTTATTACTTGAAAAAGTTATTTTAAAGCGGAGGCTGTCACTAAGAAGGTTGGTTAACATATGGTTGAAATTATTGCTTGATGATGAAGTGGTGGTTTCAGAATATAGTTCAGTTAAGTTGAACTCCTGGGGGCATGATGCCTCACCCAGGATGGACTGATCATCTGAAATCTTTTCATCATACTTTCCATATTAGCTTTTGATATCACCACCTTTCCAACTCCCTCAACCAGCTTTCCCCTCTGATTTGAGAGCTGGAAGTTGCAGCACAATACTCCTCTCAGAGCTTTTCTTTATAAAGGGCAGCATCTGGACTTTTCAGATCACTCCCCATTTTCCATCTGCAACTCTGGTTTGAACAATACTAAAAATATATTAATATAGAAAAATATTATAACAATATACTGTTAGAATAAGATAATATCAGCATAGAACAAGATTCCTCCAAGTTAGGTACCACTTGATGTTTCCTTCTCCTTTCCAATTTCCTTTCCTGCATTGTCTTTCTCCAATAGACTGAAAGCTTGTTGAGTACAAATCTTTCTTTCTTTCTTTTTCTTTCTTTCTTTCTTTCTTTCTTTCTT
>NW_020954556.1:41455702-41455890 GCF_900497805.2 Vombatus ursinus | reverse complement strand
TCTTTCTTTCTTTCTTTCTTTCTTTCTTTCTTTCTTTCTATCTCTTTCTTTCTTTCCTCTTCCTCCTTCTCTCTCTCTCTCTCTGTCCCTCACTCCCCCTCCCTCATTTCCTCCCTCCCTCCTTCCTTCTCTCCCTTCCTCTTTCCCTTCCTTCCTTCATTCCTTTCTTCTTTTCTTTCTTTCTTTTT
>NW_020954556.1:41453620-41455692 GCF_900497805.2 Vombatus ursinus | reverse complement strand
TTTCCCTTCCTTCCTTCATTCCTTTCTTCTTTTCTTTCTTTCTTTTTTTTTTTTGATATCCTCAGAGCTTAACACAGTATCTGGCACATAGTAGGGTGCTTAATAAATATTTATTGAATTGAATTCAGAGAAACATGGAAAAACTTCTGTGAATTGATATGTAGTGAAGTGAGCAGAACCAGGAGAACAATTTATAGAACAGCATTATTATAATAACTTTGAAAGGCTTAGGAACACTGATTAGAGGAATGACCAATAATGATTTCTGGTGAAACATGCTACCCAACCTCATCAAAATGCATAATGACACACACATATATGTGTATGTGCATGTAAATGTGTCAGAGTGCATGATGAGATGTATGTATATATGTATCTATGTATGTGTATATGGACATGTATATGTGTATATGTGGACATATATATCTATATGTGTATATGTATGTGTGTGTTTGTATATGTGAATTACATGGACAATGTGGAAATTACTTTTACTTGACTATACATGTTTTTAACAAGGGTCTTATTTCCCTTTTTTATTTGGAGGATGGGGTTGAGAGGGAGAAAAGATGAATTTTTGCTGATTGAAAAAAAGTTTTTAAGTGTTGCTTGTGATTAAGAAGCTAAACAGTCTCATGGTTTATAATCTACTTATAAGCCTTATGCTTAAATATTTTATGAAAAGAGTTACTCTTAATAAGGAGGAAGAACCAAAATATTAATAGGAAGTAGAGTTGAGCTCTACCCTTATCTTCACAAAGATCTAGAAAATAAACAAGATTGTCCTGATTGGGAAGCCCACTGGAGAAAAAGAAAAAGAAAGAAAACAAACAAACAAACAAACAAAAAAAAACAAAACAAGAACAAAAGCAAAACAAAACAAAACCATGAACTATTTTTCTAGGCCCTATCAGTAAAAAGAGAGAGATTTAGGTTTGTAGGCATTCCAATACAGGGAAATAATATGTAGTGGGGTAAGAAAAGGTCCAAATCTAGCAGAAATTGAATTGACTTTATTTATTGTTGTTATTGTTTAGTCTTTTCAGTTGTGTTCAACAATTTGTGACCCATATTTGGGGAGTTTTCTTGGCAGACTTGTTTGACCTTTTCTTTTGCAGCTCATTTTACAGATGAAGAAACTGAGGCAAACCGGGTTAAGTGACTTGCTCAAGGTCACACAGGTAGTATCTGAAGCTGGATTTGCACTCAAGTCCTCCTGACTCCAGGCCTGGCATTCTATCCAACATGCCACCTAGCTGCCCTACCTTGTTTAGGATGCAGGAATAAATGCCAACTCATAACTCTGTTCCTCACTACCCATTTCTAGGTCCTACCACCATTTAGCAGCATTCCAGAAAGAGGAATAGTCATTTACTGTATGCTGAGAAAGTAGTACATTCAGAAACAAGCAAGCAGCAGCTTTGTCTCTGATTTCAGGAGCAGAGCAGGCTTTCAATTCTAGCCTTCAGCCCAGTCCTAAAGTTGAAGTGCAACAAATAAGGTAGGGAATACTCTAAAAAAAAAAATCACAAATTTGCAACTTTATTTGCAATTAATTAACATTCAATCCAGTATTAAATGTTGTCATTTATACTGGCCAATTCATATATTATTTAAATTTTTCTATTTTTCTGCCTACTTTGTCTCAGCTTTCAATGAGTATGATTCATACCTTAAGGTATGTGAATATTCATGAATGTCTACATTCATCTATAATTATTTAATTTCTATAGTAATCTAGTGAGAAGAAGCCTGGCAGCCGGAAAGACAAGATTCTGTTTCATTGCTGATATACACTGGGCATTTAACATTGGGCAAAACATTTAACTTAGTTAGCAAAGCAACTCTTTAAGTGTATTTGTAGCAGAGAAATTATTGAGCTGCATTGGTAGAGGAAGATTCCACTTTTGGGAGCTCCCTAAATCTATGAAATAATAGGACCTGTTCCTAGCATTTTTGATAGCAACATAGATTTGTGCAGATACATGGATTGGAGAGAGATGTTCAATATATACATAGATAGAAAGATAGATAGATAGATAGATAGATAGATAGATAGATAGATAGATAGA